>NW_026867631.1:810069-917781 GCF_020745735.1 Hemiscyllium ocellatum
CTCTCTCCACTTTCTCTCACTTTCAACCACCCTCAATCGGTGTCTCTCTCTCTGCCCACGTCCCTCCGTTTCTCTCTGACTGAATCTCTCTCCCTCCTGTCCCTTCCTCCCTCTCTCTCAGACACACTCTTTCTCCCTGCTCCTTCCCTCTCCCTCCGACCACGACACTGGAGGTGGAGTGTGGTTGGTCGTGAGGCTGCGTCTGGTGGGAGGGGTGGGAGTGAGATGGGGTAGAGATGGAACTGCTGGAGGGAGGCAGTGATGGGCAGGACAGAGAGTGTGAGGGTGAGGGGAAAGTGAAGAGTGCAGGCACGTGGAGAAACCGGGGTTGGTGCGGTTGGTGTGAGAGGGAGAACGAGGGAGAGTGAAAGGGGGATGTTGTGAGAAAGAGTGAGTGTGCAGGGAGAGAGAGGGAGAAATGTGGAGTAAGAGTGGGGGAGATGAAATCGGGATGCCAGCTTGGAAACGGGGTGCGGAGGGGGACAGAGGGAGTTAACCCCAGCTCCTGAGCTCAGGGCCAGGTGCGCTCCCCTTCCCTGAGGACCAGGACTCGGGGCTGAGTCTGTCTCTCTCCAGCTCAGCTTCTCCAACACAAAGACACACAACAACATCGGTCACTCTGCTGCTCGGCACGCTTTAATCCACATTTTTATTGGTTACAAATGGAAGTGATGGATACAGTCAGTGGGATGGTGCCTTTTCTCACTGGCCCTGAGTTGTGAGAAACATTGAAATGTTTCCCTGTAACCCCTCTGTGGGATAAGGATGGACAAACCAGCGCTCCCCTCAGTCTGTTACCATAGCGACAGGCTGCCCCATCGCTGAAACACTGAACTGAAATGAGAAAATCCCGGATGGAGTGATTAATGAGGGAATTTGATGGATGGATGGATTTGGGTGAAGGGATATTTCAGCATATTCTTCAGCTGCTGCCTGAACTTAGTCTGGGTCACGGCATAAATCGCGGTGTTTGTGCAGCAACTGAGGAGCTGCAGCATGAAGCCCAATTCCCGCACAAAGGGATCGAGAAACACAGAGTTATTCACAATAAACCTGATCCGGTACCATATAGAATACAGCATTAACGTTGACCATAACAGGATGAAATTGGCCGAGATCACAAACAGCAAAATGATGGATTTTTTTCTGTTTCTCATTTCAGCGTCAGACTGAGCGTCCCCATTGGTGTGAGCGCGGAGTCTCCTGCGGGCTCTGCTGGTCACTAAAATGTGTCTGACGGTGAGAACATTGAGCAGCAGAATCAGGAGAAATGGGACACCCGGGGTTAGAATGTAGTGGAGGAACTCGATTGTGATCCAGACCCTGGACCATAGAACAGAGTCTGTTACATCACAAAACCTGGGGACGTTCCCCAGCCGATACCGAGCCGTGAGCATAAAATACCAGAAAATGTTCTTTAAACAGCTCAGCACAGTCACTGCTCCCAGAACCACAGCCGCCGTTTTCTCACTGCAATATTTACTTTTCAGCTTCTGGCAACAAATGGCCACAAACCGATCAAAGGTGAAAGTGACGGTGAACCAGACAGAGCAGTCAGTGGCTGCATAAAGCAGGACAGCGTGGATATTACACACGGGGACGGAGAACCTCAGGAAAGAAAACTGTTCCCGATAAACAATGGGAATGTGTCTCAGTATCAGGTCGAGGATAATGACCAGGAGATCCGCCGCTGCCATGGCCCCCAGGTAACGTCTGACACATGGAGACAATCCACAATCTTTATAAAGCAGGACGTAGATGGTCACTACGTTAACTGTGAGGAAGGAAAACAAACCCATTATCCATCAGCCTGGAGGCAAAGGGACCCGTTTGATCGGGGACCCAGTGAGAATTTCAAATGTGACCCTGTATTCAGGGATTTATTAAAATAATTGGAGCTGGAATAAAAAATGGGAAAGTTGGAATTACTGACAAAAATGTGACATATACCACAAGAAACCCTCCCTCCCCAAACACACAGAGACACACCCATAAGGACAGATGGTTTCTAGAACATTCCCACACACTCGATCACTCGAGAGCAGACACAGATCACTCCTTCCTCATACGGAGGGTGGGAATGTTGCTGTCCTGAAGGATTCTCTCCCAGTTTCCTGAAGACAAACGGAATTTGGGAATTTCTGTATTTTGGTCTAAATTGTGGTTGATCCTGTGTCGTGAAGAAATGTAAACGCAGGGAAAACGTATTCCCCCCTTTAACTGCCTGAGGGGCCTTCGGAACAGTGTCTCCTTCTCCCTGGAACGGGATCTCTTCCCTCGGGATCTTATCGTTTGTTCAATTCACTGACGTCCGGCCGTTCACAAACAAACAACGTCAGGGACAGAACTTTCCGGGGAATGTCAGTTATAGAATGTCGGGGACAGAGTGATCTGGGGAACTCCTTGACCTGTCCATCTCCTTTCTCCAAGACCCACTCCACCACCATGATGTACTGTGCACAGGTTACATATCCATCCAGCACGGGGAGCTGCACTAACCACATCATTGTATTATCTATAAACCTCAGCCAGACAGTCTGACCAGCACAGAGACCTGTGCAGTGATCACCCGTGAATTAATCTGTAACACAGGAGCAGTTACCCTCCCAGCATGTAGGACTGTGTACCCCACCCCAGTGCATTGATCTGTAAACCAGGAGCATTTACCCTCCCAGCATGTAGGACTGTGTACCCCACCCCAGTGCATTGCTCAGTAACACTGTGTTAGATCCCTGCCCAGTGTGGGGAAACTTGCAGCTCATGCTGGAAGTGACATAATGTGTAGCTCCCATCCATTTGCAGATCCATCTCTCCATTGTGCCATGACAAGGGGGTACTGTGGTTGTGAACGTCACTTCCAGAGAGAGATGGCAGGGGAATCAGTTTAAATATCATGGCATGAGAGTGATTTGGGAAGTAGGCAGAGAGGGGGTTACAGACAGACAGTGTCATGGACCGATGTGTTCCCAGGTTTCAGAATGCTGAAATATAAACACTTCGATAGCATCCTGTAATATGAGCCAGTCTTCCCAGGAAAGATGGGAAAAAGGGAGATTGGTATGAGGTGAAATGATGGAGAGTTTTGGATGAATATTTGTTCTATAGCTTTGTAAATGGGATTGTCTTCAACAGAGTCCAATACTCATTGGGCAGATTCTGACAATAATTTCTCTTAGTGCATTGAGTGTGACAGAGGGATTGTCCGCACGAGGCTGTGCTAGTTTCCTGGTGCTATCGTCTTGAACTCACCTCATTAACTACCCACCCCACCCCATGGTGTCCCTCTCATTCAATACCAGCCCGATTCTCGCACCCATCATGGCTGGAGGGACTCACCATCGCCAAGGTGCCCCTGGGTATTCCGTGATCGCTGGGAATGGTGTCACCGAGGTCGTGGTGGATGGGCTAGTACAGAGGGGGACCATTCTCTTCCCAGAGAGGGCCACACCACCAGACCCACCGAGCATTGTCTGAGCTCACCACCCAACTCAGTGCAATATCTGCGGTCTGAAGAAATGTCCAGCAATACAGGACAAGCATCAATAACCGTCACCACTCTATCAGGATAAAGGTCATCATATTCTCTCTGCTCCCTCACACTCTCTGTATATCTGTTATGGCACCTTCCCCCCACTCTGCCGCACTCTCTCGCCCCCTGTCTCTTCCGCTCTCTCTCCCTCTCTCTCCCTCTTTCTCTACCTCTTTCTCACTCCCTCGCTCCACTTTACCCCTCACACTAATGGATACAACCCTGTGGACTGACTCCATCCGAACCCCTCCCCATGTTCCCCACCTACACTGGCACTAACAGCATGGCCACCCACTCCCAGCCTCCCTCTCTCCCTCCCTTCTTCTCATTCCAGGAGATACATCTCCTCACACTGCTCTGCATTAATCCCATCTACCAGCGTGTCACTGTCCTGTTAGAGTTCCACACTGTCCTCCATAGACTTTACAATCCTTGCAGGTTTGGTACCATTTACAAACATTAAGATTGTCATTGTGCCCCTGTCCCCATGAAATAACTGAAATCCTGCCCCGCACACAGGAGTGTGAGCAAGTGAAATACTGATATATTCCCTCGGACAGAGTCAAATAATGACAATCTGTCAATGGAGCAACAAAAATCCTGACATATACGAGACAGAGTAGATGAAATATTGACAAACCACAAATCAAGAGAAATCCGGATAGGTTCCACTTATCTATATTCATCAGGGTATAATGGGATGAAGGTGAAAGTGTGTACTGTACCTTTAAGCGAGGGTGAATGCTGCTCTGAACTGAGAGCTGAGAAGTACCTGTGATATGAGAGGATGGCAGACCCAGAAACAGTATATTACTGTAGAGCTGGAGTCGGGTTAAATCAGTTAAGAGATAGAGGGTCTCTTTCAGTTCACTTTCAGTGTTAAACAATACATTGTTGTTTGTATTTAAACAGTGGAATTTGGGAGTTCTCTGTCACTCATATTTTAACAGTTTACGAGGCGAATTGAGCATTTATTTATGTTTAGTTTAAATTACAAGGTGGGATCTATGCCGTGTCCTAACAATTGCTGTGTGTGTATCTGTGTGGGGCAGGTCTGGCAGTCTCTGTGGTGCTTAAAGTGATGCAATACCACCCTCTGCTGGCCTCCCCACCCCACTGCACAGACATTGGCAGAGGGTGAACACCAACAAGGATCCATTCAGAGAGGGGGAGGGAGAGGGCAGCTGCTCACAGCACCATCCAAACTGATGTCTTATCCGTGTACTGATCTAAATGTCCTTTAAACGTTGTAACTGTCCCTGTTTTCACCACTTGCTCTGCAAGTTCATTCCACACACAAGCCAGCTTCTGTCTAAAATAATTACCTCTCCTGACTTTTGTAAATCTTTTTTCCTCGCACGTTAAAATATCCCTCCGTTTTGAATCCCCAACTCCAGGGAAAAGACATCAGCCCTTCAGCTTATCTGTACCCCTCATTATTTTATAAACCTCTGTAAAATTACCCCTCCATCTCATACTCTCCAGTGAAAAATGTTCCAGCCTATTCAGCCTCTCCTTATTGCTCAATCCCTCCTTTCCCAGCAACATCCAAGTTAAATTCTTCTGAACCCTCTCCAGCTTGATAATATCAAGGTCAGTAATATCAAAGTGAATAGTCAATGTATTTTATAAGGGTAGTGGAGACCAAAACTAGAGGACATAGTTGTAAGATAAGAGGGAAACTTTTAAAAGTGACCTAAGGGGCAGCTGTTTCACCCAGAGTGTGGTGTGCCTATGGAATGAGGGGGCAGTATGTCCAGACTGGACACAGTATTCCAGAAGAGGTCTCACCAATATCCTGTACAACCTCAACATGACGTCCCAATTCCGAGACTCAAAGTTCTGACCGTTGAAGACAAGTGTGTTAAACACCTTCTTAATCACATTATCTATATGAGATGCAACTTTTAAATAATTATACCTGATGGCCGAGGTCTCTGTTCTACAACACTGCCAAAGGCCCTACGTTTAATTGTGTAGGTCCTGCTCTTGTTGGATTTACCAAATCCAATAACTCGCATTAATCTAAACTAAACGTCATCTGCCACGCCTCGGCCAGTGAGTGATATTACCACCTCCTCACCTTCCCCGTTTAATTTTAAAATGCCCCCACCACCCTCTCCAGGAGGCCTGCACACTCCAGCCTTGATTTTCACAAAGACCCTGAGCTTGGGTTGCCTTGTGTGGTTAGAGGGAGGAGGGACGGATTGCAGACACAGTCAATGGGGAGGAGAGGCTGGACAGTAATCAGCGGCCTGGTATCATTTCATGGTTTTAGGCAGAGGGCAGACACACGTGAGAGTTGGGTTATACTGATCGGTGTTTTGGGACCAGAAATTATGGTCTTTCTCCGTGTTTGGTGTTCAGTAATAAATATCTATTTGAGACCCTTCATTGGGCAGAGTGTTTCTGCAGGATTTCTTTCCCTAATATTGCAGACTACAGATAATAGCGATTAAAGATGTTCATAGTTAATTTCGATATTGCATTTGTTTTACAAAACAAAGTGTTTTGTGTATTTCAGTAATGGTAAACTGATTATAATAAATCCACACCGAGCTGAACGCTGTCCCTTAAAATGTGACCCAAAATCTGGGTACAGTAGTGTACTGGGCAGTGTCCCTGTCTCTGGGCCATGGCTCTGGGTTTGATTCCAATTCCTGAAATTGTTTGGTAGTGTTCCTAGCTCTGGCCCAGAAGGTGTGGATTCATGTCCTGCCTGTTGCAGAGGTATGTCTCAGCATGTCATAACAGGCTGATGGACAAACACACAGGAGAATAATGTTACAGCTTTATGGGTATTGCTGAGTGGTGCTCGTGTCCCTACCTCGGGTAAAAAGGTCTAGGTGTAAATCCCACAGAAGTGTCTCCTAATATATCTGAACAAACTGATTAAACTGGTTTAGAATTGTGACTTGATGGAGAAAGAACAGGTGTCGGTGTTGAATTTCAGCATTTCGGCCCGGGATTATTGAAAGTACAGCCATTCGTGTTGATTGAAGTCACATTTCGCAGCAGTAAAGGTTTATAAAATCAGAACGGTCATGGATAGGGTTTGTAGTCAAGGTTTTTCCCCAGGCTGCGGGCGTCCAAAACTAGAGGACATTGGTGGAAAGTGAGAGGGAAAGATTTTGAAGAGGCCTAAGGGGCACCTTTTCACACACAGGGTGGTGTGCATATGGAATGAGCTGCCAGAGGAAGTGGTGGAAGCTGGTACAACTACATCATGTAAAAGGCATCTGGATGCTGACAGACCTGCCGAGCTTTTCCAGCAATGTCTGTTTATGTTAAAACAAAGCATTTATTTTAACACAGCTATCTGTGTTAGCTGTCTGGATACAGGATTGGCTGGCCAGCAGAAGACAGTGAGTGGTAGTGGAAGGAAAATATTCTGCCTGGAAGTCTGTGGTGAATGGTGTTCCACAGGGCTCTGTCCTTGGGCCTCTACTGTTTGTAATTGTTTTAATTACTTGGATGAGGGGATTGAAGAATGAATCAGCAAGTTTGCAGATGACACGAAGGTTGGAGGTGTCGTCGACAGTATACAGGGCTGTTGTAGGCTGCAGCAGGACATTGACAGGATGCAGAGATGGGCTGAGAGGTGGCAGATGGAGTTCAACCTGAATAAATGCGAGGTGATGCATTTTGGAAGGTCGAATTTGAAAGCTGAATACAGGATTAAGGATAGGATTCTTGGCAGTGTGAAGGAACAGAGAGATCTTGGTGTGCAGGTACATAGATCCCTTAAAATGGCCACCCAAGTATACAGGTTTGTTAAGAAAGCATATGGTGTTTTGGCTTTGATTAACAGGGGGATTGAGTTTAAGAATCGTGACATCTTGTTGCAGCTCTATGAAACTTTGGTTTGAACGCACTTGGAGTACTGTGTCCAGTTCTGGTCGCCCAATTATAGGAAAGACGTGGATACTTTGAAGAGGGTTCAGTGGAGGTTTAACAGGATGCTGCACGGAATGGAGGGCTTATCTTATGAAGAGAGGTTGACTGATCTCGGATTTGTTTCATTGGAGAAAAGGAGGAGGAGAGGGAACCTAAATGAGGTATTTAAGATTATGAGAGGCATAGATGGAGTTGATAGCTAGAGACTATTTCTCAAGGCAGAAATAGCTAACTCGAGGGATCATAGTTTTAAGCTGGTTGGAGGAAAGTCTTGAGGGGATGTCAGAGGCGGGTCCTTTACACAGAGAGTTGTGAGAGCATGGAATGCATTGCCAGCAGCAGTTGTGGAAGCAAGGTCATTGGGGATATTTAAGAGACTGCTGGATATGCATATGGTCACAGAAATTTGAGGGTGCATGCATGAGAATCAATGGTTGGCACAACATGGTGGGCTGAAGGGCCAGTTCTGTGCTGGACTGTTCTATGTTCCATGTTCTATGTATTCTGAATACATTAAACATTTTATTTTTTAATGACGCAGGGCCATATAAACATATCTTCAAATCAACCGAGACCATTTTCTGCTCAGGGTATGGCTCTGTGTATGACAGCAGCAATGATGCACCGACATGGAACAGGGAATGTGATGGAGACATCGTTTGGACAATGTACAAGGAGACCTTACATGGTCCAGTTTGGGAGAGGATGACATTCCTGTGTGATTCAGCTCAGAGAGGGAGGAAATATCATCTGCCCGGGAAGAAACGGCCTATTGCACTCTCTCTCCTTCATTATTCCTCATCACAGTAACGTGTGTGAGCTCAAACAAAAATCTACTGTCATCATTACCATTCTTATTTTTATAGAATCCCTGCAGTGTCGAAACAAGCCCTTCGGCCCAACAAGTCCATACCAACCTTCCAAAGAGTAACCTTCCCATGGCCTTACAGTTACCACTGACTAGTGCACCTAAAGTAGAAATCGCTGAACACTATGGACTATTTGACGAATCCACTTGAATTATACAGCTTTGGACTGTGGGAGGAAACGGGAGCACCCATCAGAAGCTCACACAGACAAGGGGAGAAGATCCAAACTCCACGCAGATAGTCGCCCGAGGCTGGAATTGAACTCATACCCCTGATGCTGTGATGGAACAGTGCGAACTACTGATCCACTGTGCTAACCTGGGACCTCCTGCCAGCCTAATGCAAAGGGAATTCAGCCAAATCCAACTCTCCCAGGATAAAATCCCATTGCTAGCAGCTGTGTGAGTACAATATCTTCAGAAGCAGAATAACATTTTGGACAATCTCTTATTTTTTCCTTTGTCATTAGTTACACTAATATTTGGACAAGGTTCTTTCAACATGAAATTTCAGAGATTTTGTTTATTTTGTGTGTGTGTCAGTGTTTATAGAACGGGAAATATCGCTTCTTTATTTGCAATACCCAAACAGTTTGCCATTCAGCATTCCATCATAGTTGGAGTAACATTGCCCAGGATCATAAACGTGCTATTTGAGCAGATTACAGAAACTAGCCTGACTTGTTCCTAAAACTGACCCTGACCCAGTCTGAGACTAATATCATCGGCCATATCACCGACCTGGTTACATATAACATTTGTTGTGAGCAGTAGAGGAGTGGGACTAGAAAAGGGACCGGTGAGCCTGATGTCGGTGGTGGGTGAGTTGTTGGAGGGGAAACTGAGGGATAGCATTTACAAACATGTGGGAGTGTAAGGACTGTTCGGGGTAGACAACGTGGCTTTCTGCATGGGAAATCATGTCGCATTAATTTGGTTGAGTTTTATGAAGAGGTGACAAAGAAGATTGATGAAGTCAGTTTGGTAGATATTGTCTATATGGACCTCAGCAAGGTGTTCATAACATTCTGATTGGTAGGCAGACTAGTAAGGTTCGGTCACATGGGATACAGAGGAAGCTAATCACAATTGGCTTGAAGGAAGAGGGGTATTTTTCAGACTGGAGGCTTGTGAGCAGAAATTATACACTTAATGGTAAGGGCCTGGTGAGTGTTGTGAAACAAATGGTCATAGGGCTGCAGGTATTTTGTTCCTTGAAAGTGAAGTTGAATGCAGACAGTGCGGTACAGAACACAATTTACACATTTGCCTTAATCAGTCAGAGCATTGAGTATAGGAGTTGTGGTGGCATGTGGCATCTGTACAGGATGTTGGTGAGGCCACTTTAAGAATACTGCGTACAACTCGGTTTTCTGCAGGAAAGATTTACACAGATGTCCCAGGACTGGAGGTTTGAGCTTCAGGGAGAGGTTGATTAGTTTGAGGTGTTTCCACCTGGAGTGTCAGAGCTTGAAGGGTGACATTATAGAGGTTTATAAAATCATCAGGGACATAGACATTCTGAACAGTTATGTTCTGCTCCCCAGGATAGGGGAGTCCAGAACAGGAGTGCATAGGTTGAAGGGCCGAGGACGAATGACTTAGAAGGGACCTGAAGGTAAATGTTTCACACCGAGAGTGATGTGTGTACAGAAAGTTCTGTCAGAGGAAGTGGTGAAGGCGGTTACAATCGCACGTTTGAAAAGTATCTGAAAGAGGAGGGATAATGGCCAAACGCTGGTAAATGAGACTGGATCAGATGTGATATCTGCTCGGAGTGAACAGATTGAACTAACGGGTCTGTTTCTGTTCTGCATGACACTGATTCTATAAGAGGGATGACAAAAAATTCTGAAAGTAATGTCTAAATCAGAATCCTCTTCACTGGAAGTTTATCGTGCCTCTATGTTCATATTGATTAAATGTTGTGTTAGTTAAATATTTGACAGAGAACTGAGTCATGGATAATGGGACACAGCCACAATCTTAGTGCCTGGTGGAGAAGGCTCAACGTATCTAATGACTCACTCCTATCCCTCAATCCCGTGTTCCTGTGTTCCATTCAGGCCATTAAACCTGTTAGGCAGGAGCATTTAGAGACTACTTACTTCTATAACCTGGTGCACAGAAACAGAGGAGATCATTCGGCCCTTTAAATGTGTCCGACACGGTTTGAGGTGATTTGAGAAATGTAATTGTAAAACCCAGGCTGGATATGAAAGAGGCCCCTCCTCTCTCTTTACAGAGCTTCCCCTCTCTGAAACTTGTGCTCTATTTGTTGGTCATATTGTAGACCCAAATTCACTATTAATACAGCCCCTATACCTCACCCAGCGATGGCTCACAAAATCCTCTTGTCTCCCTGATGGCAACATTCAATAACAGAACATTCATGAAAATAACACCCACAAACTTTCCAATAACAGAATGTGAGAACATCAGACACAGGGGCAGGTCATTCACTCCCCAAGCCTGCCTTGCCCTTCATTAAGATCATGACTGATCTGCTCTTGGTCTCAAATACTCTTTCATGCCCAATTCTTCATCGCCCTCAACTCTCTGACATGTCAATACCCATCGACCTCCTCTTCAAATATTTTCAGTCATCTGGCTCCCCGAACGCTGTTGAGAAGAGAAATCCTGACATTCAATGCCACCTGTTTGAAGAAAACCTTGCTGCTCCTATATCATGGCCTATTGATATGAACAAAAGAGGTTGACACAAGGGGTCAGGTAAAAATGACTGGCCCTGATATCAAAGCTTCTGTTGACTTCTGTTGACATCAAGGAGCTTAACAAATCTGAACTTAATGGGAATCAGAGAAAACTCTCCAGTGTTTGCTGTCAAACGTGGCACAAAGGAAGATGTTCATCATCTCTGTACTGGGTCACCACTGTGGGAGATCCTCAGGGTAGCTTCCTCTTCACAAACATCTTCAGCTGCTTCATCAATGTCTCCCTACTCTCACCCTCCCCACCATAAGATCCGAAGTTGGGATGGTCATTGAGGATTCCACAATGTTCAGAATAATTTGACGCCCCCGTCAGCTCCTGAACTGGACTGTGTCCATGTGCAGCAAGACATGGACTCCATTGAGGCTTGTGCTTTTAAAGAGTCCGTAACATTCATATAAAGGACTGTCTGACACTGCACATTGCCACAGTAAACTAAGAGATCATTCCGCACCTCACACTGTTTTCACAGGAATATGAGGAAGTCGTTCAGCCCATTGACACTATTGGAGAAGAACAGAGACAGCCCATTCAGTGACTCCCACATATTACTCAGGAAGAGAGGGAGTCTAGTGTGATGGAACACACCAGAGCCCCTCGACAATATTTGAAGGCAGTAGCCGAGACTCTAATGTTTTCTTATTTAAAGGAAATGTAAAGTGTCTGTCCCAGATGCAATGCGACTGGTCAAACTACCGGTGTGAAACAAAACACCATTTATTTAAACTCGAAAGATGAAATAAAACCAAAGAAAGAGGAACTTAGAATAAAATAATTCTGTGGGCAACTTTACAAAATAATAGATCTAGGAGCTATTACTAATGAACTAGTCCAACATAGGAAATTCCCATAAACACAGCCCTTGGCAAAAAGGAAAATGCTGGAATAGTAAACAGCATCAAGATAAAATTCAGAGAGAGTAGCAGACAGGAGACATTCCCTGAAACTTCCAACTCTGTTGAGACCCGTATAGTTTTTGATGTTACTGAGAAACCAAAACCCAGAGATCCTAATCTGTGAGAGCTGGCCACACCCATTCAGGCTGCATTAAAATAAATCCAAGGCCTCCCTAGCTGTTTACTCAAGTGGTCTTAACTAGCCAGCTTGGTAACGATCATTCAATCTCTCTCTTAAAAGAAACCAGAACAAAATAACCTCTTAAAGCTGCAGCATCATCACACTTGTCAGTACATCGAGCTGTCAAACAGGTACCAGTGGTAACCCAGTCAGGCCCTTGGCCCGGTCCAGTCAGACGAGGAAGAAGCCAGTCAGACCCGTGAGTCACTGACACAGGAACAGTAGGAGGCCATTACCACCTCAATGCACTTACGAGGGGCAGAATCAGGTAATTGATGCTCATTCCTGATGAATGTCTTATGTCCAAAACATCGATTCTCCTGCTTCTCGGATGCTGCCTGACCCACTGTACTTTTGCAACAATCGACACTCTACTCTGATCTCCAGCATCGGCAGTCTTCAGTGACTCCAGATTGATGCTGTAACATGATGAACAAATGGAGCAGGACAGACTGCTCCACGTTGTTCCAGGGAGCTCCTTTGCTTATAATATACACGTGGAACTTTAACGTAGTTTTCTAGTGGTGAGGAGGGAAGCCATATATCTTGTGTGAAGTCTCAAGAAGGCACCTTTCATCTCCAAGAAGCCAGCCTGGTGTTCTCTGTGTAGGGTGGAAGCTGGTGGGAATGTCTACCTGTTTCAGATGGAAGGGATTGTGGCTGCTGTTGGGGATTGTGGACAACATAGCGTTCAGTACGGGTTCACACGCCGACTGCACAATAACGTTGGGAGAGTTAATTTAGGCATATAAACTATTAGGAAAGTCACGTTAGATTAATGAATCGACTCTCTAAGTTCAAATAATGCTGATCATGTTCATGTTGATCTTGTCTAGTGCATGTCCTGTTCAGTGTAACCTGTATGCCTTACTCTATCCAAGTCTATTTCCACCCTATGACCTGCCTGGCCATGTTTACTATGATCTGCCTCCACTGCTCATAAATGAAGTGTTTCCCTGTACTGAGGTACACGTGGCAATAAATCACACCAATTAATCCTGTGTAAAGTATGGAATTTCTCTCCCTATCTATGTATCTTTTCGAAGTAAGTGATCGCTGCCACTCCTCGTGTTTCAGCATCACCATTTCTTCGTCTCTCACAGCTCTACAGATTAAACACTCAGCTTCTTCACTCTATCCTCATGTTACCATCACCGTGTCTGTGGTAAGAAGATCATTCCTTACAAAGGAGATCAAATCTGTAGAGAGTGCCCCAAATACTCTCACAGCAACATCAGGAAGATAGTTTTACTTATGGACTCGAAATTCCTTACAATGGACAGAATATCATTGTCTGCACCCATTACTTACACAGGGTTTGATTCGGAGCAGTCAACATAGACTTGTGAGTGGGAGATCATGCTTCCCAAATTTGTTAGAGTTCTTTAATGAAGTGACTAGGAAAGTTGACGAGGACAGAGCGGTCGAAGTAGTCTCCATGGATATCAGTAAGGCCTTTGATAAGGTTCCACATGGCAGGCTGCTCTGGATGGTTACATCACGTGGAATGCTGAGGGAACTGGCCAATTGGATACACAGTTGGCTTGATGGTAGGAAGCAGAGGGTTTAGCGGAAGGATGCTTGTCATTGCTGTTTGTTATCCATGATTATCTATGATTATCTATGACAGCAGACACATAGACAGGTGATAAAACGTTTCAACGATCTCTGAATCGGCCAAGCAAGACATTCTACTGTATCAAACTGCTCCGATGCCTTAAAGGATAAACCCAGACAGAACACCCAGTCCCAGCCTCAGTATTGGAAAAAGAAAACGGGAAACACAGTCCTGTTGACCCTTCAGAGACCTCCTTCCTAACATCTGAGAATGTGTGACAGCAGTTACAGAGCTTTCCCACAGTATACGCTAATGTGAGTAACCTTGGGAAGCTATAAATTAGCAAGTGCAGTATTCCCTTTGGTCCATCGAGTTTGCTACCCAATTCAATATAATAATGGCTTGCTCCTAATTTCCACACCGTACTTCTGCTCTCCCACCAACCCTTTACTGTCTCTAAATCCGTATTTATATTCAGTGTCTTGGCTTCCAGGTTCGAGTGCATTCCCCAGGTTCACCAGTCACTGAGGTCAGACATTTATTGGCATCTCAATGCAGAATGGCCTGTCTGTATCTAATACTGTGGTCCCTTGTTTTAGACACTACAGACTGGGGAATTATCATCCCTGCTTTCAATCTGTCTCAACCTGTCAGAGTGTTATATATGTTACTGAGATCTCCACTCATTTTCCTAAAGCCCATTGAATACAGGCCCAGTCGCCCCAAACACTACTCCCATACCAAGCCTGTCATCACAAAGATCGTTCTGGTCATCCTTCACTGCTCTCCCTCAATGTCAGGTTTGTCCTTTGTTAGATACGGAGGCCAAAGCTGCACACAATACTGCATAATGTTCGAGATGTCGTCTCAGTAAGGCCCTGTACAGCTGCAGTAAGCCACACTTACTCCTGGACTCAAATCCACCTGGAACGATGGTCAACATCCCATTTACCTTCCTAATTGCTTTCTTCCCTGCAATATTGTTTTCAGTGACTGGTCTACAGGGAGATCCAAATCCTTTGCAATGTTACAGCTCCCCACTGGGTGGGTCTATGTACCCTGGTCAGTGTGCCAATGTACTCCCGGTATTGACTTCTGGACTCAGAACTGACTGACCTGCAGGGACTGCGGAGGGCTGGGCAGAAGGAAACAACAAAAAGGAGCATACCTTCCTTTGTAGATCAACATGTTTCAAGCAATCCATTTTCAAATGATAGGCTGCCAATCGCTTGTTCCCACCAAAGGGCACACCATCACCTCTACCCACCTTGTTTTCCATCTGCCACGTATTTGCCCATTCACTCCACTTGTCTCAGTCACCTTGAAGCTTTGTTACAACCTCCTCACCCACCCACAATCCAACATCCTTTAGTTCAGTCAGCAGGCTGTGATATATTGTATTTGATTCCCACAACCAAATGTTTAATGGGAATTGTGAACAGTTCGGGCCTGAACATCGATCTCTGTGATATCTCAGCAATCTTCCTCTGTTATTTTTATTGAAAGTAATATTTATTTCCTGAATCTGGGTGTGACGGGCTGGGCCAGCATTTATTGCCTGTCCTTGGTTGCCCTTGAGAGGGTGGTGGTGAGCTGCCTTGTTGAACCGTTGCAGCTCACTGTGGATTCAGTGATGGTAACACCATTGAATGCCAAGGGGCAGGTTAGATTGTATTTTATTGGTGATGGTCAGGGTCTGGCATTTGTGTGGCCTGAATATTACTTGCCACTTGTCAGCCTGGATCCTGTCCAGATCTTGTTGCGTTTGAACATGGCCTGCTTCAGTATCTGAGGAACCACAAATGTTGCAGAACATTGTGCAATCATTGGCGACCATCCCCACCTCTGACCTTAACATGGAGGGAAGGTCATTGATGAAGCAGCCCTGAAGATATTTGGACCTAGGCCACTGCCCGAGGGACTCCTACAGACTTGTCCTGGAGCTGGGTTGACTGACCTTCATCAACCATGACCATCTTCCTAGGTGTCAGGTATGATTCTAACCAGCGGGGTGTTTGCCCCGATACCCATTGATTCCAGTTTTGCTAAGGTGCCTTGATGCCACACTTGGTCGAAGACAGACTTGTTTTAAAGTGCTGTCACTCTCACCCCACCTCTGGACTTCAGCTCCTTTGTCATGTTTGAACTAAGGTAATGAGATCAGGAGCTGAGTGGCCCTGGTGGAGCCCAAACTGGGCGTCATTGACCAGGGTATTGCTGAGGAGGTGCTGCTTGAAAGCACTGAGACCTACCATCACTTTACTGATGTTCGAGAGTGGACTGATGGAGTGGTAATTGGTCAGATTGGATTTGTTCTTCTTTTTATGTATAGGAGATACTTGGGTAATGTTCCACGTAATCGGGGAAATGTTGTTGTAACGATACTGGAACAGTTTAGCTAGGGCAGTGACAAGTTCTGCAGCACAAATGTTCAGTACTATAGCCAGAATGTTGTCAGCATGTGTCCCATTGGAGTATCCAGTGTCTCCAACTTTTTCTGGATATCACGTGGACTGAATCAAATTGGCTGATGACTGGTAACTGAATTGCTAAGGATCACTGGAGGAGGCTGAGATATTCCATCCTCTCAGCACTTTTGACGAAGATGTCCTTTTGACTAAAGAATGCATCTACCTTATCTTTTGTACTGAAGTGCTGGGCTATTCCATCATTAAGGATGGGGATACTTGTGGAATCTCCTCCTCCAATGACTTGTTTAATTGTCCCCAGCTTTTCCCAACTAGAAGTGGAAGGACTGCAGAGCTTAGATCTGATCCTTTGCTTGTGGGATCACTAAGCTCTGTCTATCACTTCCTGCTTATGCTGTTTGGCACACATGTTGTCCTGTTTGGTGGCTTCACCAGGCTGACACCTCATTGTCAGGTATGCCTAGTGCTGTTCCTGCCATCCCGCACACTCCATTGAACCAAGGTTGATCCTCTGGCTTGATAGTAATTGCTGTGAGGGGGATATGCCAGGCCATGAGGTTGCGCTGGACAACAATTCTATTGCTGACCCACAACACGTTATGGAAACCCAGACTTGAACTGCTAGATGTGTTTGAAGTTGGTCTTATTTAGCACAGAAATAGCACCCCTCAAAATGATGGAGGTTATTCTCAATGTGCAGGTGTGATTTTGCCTCCACAATGACTATGCAGTGGTCACTCTTACCGATGCTGTCATGGACAGATACTTCTGCACCTGGCGGATTAGTAAGCATGTGGTCAAGTATGTATTTTCCTCTTGTTGGTTCCTTCACCACCTGCCGTAGACCCAGCCTAGCCTTTATATCCTTTAGGACCCGACCAGCTCAATCAGTAATGCTGCAGCTGACCTACTCTTGGTGGTAGACATTTAAATCCCCCACCCAGAGTACATTTTGCATCCTAGACACCCTCAGTGCTTCCTCCAAGTGTTGTTCAGCATGGAGGAGTACTGATTCATCGGTTCAGAGAGGCTGGTACACGGTAATCAGCAGGAGTTTTCCTTTCCCATGTGTAACCTAACATCATGAGACTTCTTGGGATACGGAGTCACTTTTGAGGATTCGCAGAGCAATTCCCTTCCAACTGCATCCCACTGTGCCGCCACTTCTGCCGTGTCTGTCCTGTTGGTGAGACAGGAGATATCCGAGGAAGGTGATAGGGTGTCTGGGACATGGCCATACTCACAGAATCATACCTTACATACAATGTCAGGCTGTTTCTTGACGAGTCTGATTATTTCTATTCACTGTTTCCTGCCAGCTGTCCCATTCTAGAAACATGTCCATATATTCGCCCCAATCCACTCAGATTTGATTTTGTAAACTGGGCTTGGAGCTTTACCAACACTTTTCTGAAAATCTAAATGTTTTAGGTCCATTGCTTCTCTTTCATTTGTCTCCCAGTCTGTTTTTCAAACATAATTCCCATTTGATAAATCTATGTTAGTGTTGTCTATGACCATTATTTTCAGTCCCAATAATTTCTCCTAAACCATTTGCTTACTATGTTCTATGTTCCATGTACTCTATCATTTTCCCACACCAGACTTGGTTTTCCTGGTATTGTTAGAAAGTTCTGTGAAGACAGAGCTGAAGTAGTGGCTTCATAGTTCTCCATTTTCTATTCTAGCTTCAGCTTGTAAGGAATCTGCATTTGTTTTCTCACATTTCTCACATTGACATGATTTAACAAGTTATTACAGACGTTTCGTCCCCTGTCTAGGTGACATCCTCAGTGCTTGAGAGCCTCTTGTGAAGCGCTTCTGTGATCTTTCCTCCACCATTTGTAGTGGTTTGAATCTGCCGCTTCCGGGTGTCAGTTCCAGTTGTCCATTGCAGTGGTCGGTATATTGGGTCCAGGTCGATTAGCTTATTGATTGAATCTGTGGATGAGTGCCATGCCTCCAAGAATTCCCTGGCTGTTTTTTGTTTGGCTTGTCCTTTAATAGTAGTATTGTCCCAGTTGAATTCATGTTGCTTGTCATCTGCGTGTGTGGCTACTAAGGATAGCTGGTCATGTCGTTTTGTGGCTAGTGTTGATGAATGCGGATTGTTAGCTGTCTTCCTGTTTGTCCTATGTAGTGTTTTGTGCAGTCCTTGCATGGGATTTTGTACACTATATTGGTTTTGCTCATGCTGGGTATCGGGTCCTTTGTTCTGGTGAGTTGTTGTCTGAGAGTGCCTTAGTGTGAGACTAGAAAAAGAAACAGTGACACCCTCTAATCTCAGTCAGAGCAGGAATTAGGAAAATTCACCAAGTGGGCATTCATTTCGGTGGGAAATCTCTTTCCCAGAAGTTTGGGAGGGCTGAATCTTTATATTATATCGAGGCTGGCTTTGCCTGATTTTCCATAGACAGGTGAATCAGTGATAATGGTTAATGGAGAGAAAAGTGCAGCTGGGAACACAATGGGATGAGCCACGACCTTATTTACTGGTGGAGTACTGTCAAAGGGCCGAATGGCTCCCTCGTGTCCCGAAGCACTGTGTTCTGATGTTCCATTCAGCCCTTTGGACCTGCCACACAGGGATAGATCGAGGCCACTCCGATGGTTAGGTTTAGTTTTGGAAATGTACTTGGAAAATCCAGGCTGGGTCAGGAACCAACCCCACCCCCAAGCTCTCTTGCCCTCTCTGTAACCTCTGCTCTCGATGTGGGTCATGTTACAGACCTAGATACGCTGGGAATACAGCCCCCATACCCCACCCACGGTTAACCCAAACAAATCATCTGCTGTCCCTGAATGCAACATTGTGCAACACGACTTCCAGAAAAATAACTAGTTAAGTTCCAAAAGCATAACATGTGAAATTAGTAAATAGTAACAGATGTAGTTCATTCGGCCCCTCAAGCTAGCCCCTTCATTTATTAAGAACATCGCTGATCTACTCCAGGGCTCAACTCCAACTTTCGCCGTCTCCTGTATCCCTCCACATCTCTCTGGGTTAGGGAATTCCAGATATTCACTACATTCTGAGAGAAGACATCACTTTGGATCTCAGATTGAAATCGATGTTCCTTACTCGGTATCAATATCCTCGAGTTCGACACTCTGCCCATGAATGGAATCAACATCTCAACATCTACCTTCTCATGCCTGCTCTGTATCTTGTATATTTCAGCATTTTCAAACTTCATTCATTTAAACCCCAATGAATAATCACCTCACCATTATAGAGATTCTGAATAACTGAACCCTTTCATCTCTGGAAGCTGGATAATGATCCAACCGAGTTACTTGCAGCATCAGCATGCTGACTTTATGTTTCAGACACTTAAAGACTCCAATCACTTTGTACTGCTCCTTTTCTGGAAGCCCTCTCCATTAAATAGCAGCCTGTCTTTTGGTTCTCAGCGTCTTCCACAAACTCGGATGTATATTGCACTAAGCTCCCTCCTTTAGGTTGTCAGTATAGATTGTAAATAACTGATGCCATCGGACTGGTACTCCAGGAGATACATCTTTATCATAAGGATCCATTAATCCGGACTCTACGATTTCTATGTGTTAACCAATCATCATCGCATGTTAATACATTATCCGTCATCCAACGATCTGTTGGCTTGAGTAAGATCTTTTGTTCTGTAATACCTTATGGAAAATCACTGGACAGCCTCTAGTCTATCAGATCCCCTTTATCAATTCCGCTTGTGACATTCTCAGGCATCTCCAGAAAAACTTTGCATGATCTTACAGGGCAAAATATAACTTCCCTTTCACAAAACCACACTGACTCTGTGTGAAGCTTTCCTCAATGTCCATGCTGGCCAGGATTTCCAAACTATACGAGCCCCATCTGCTTTCATTTGGCCCATATGTCTCTAAATGTTTCCCATTCATATGTTTGTCCAAATGAGTCTTAAATATTGCAGCTGTAAATGGATCTATCACTCTTCCTCTGGCAGCTCATTCCATACCCACACCACCATTTGTGTAAAAACATTGCCTCTTCGTCCCTTTTAAATCTTCCCCTTTTCACCTTAAACATCTGCCTTATATGGTTGAACTCTCCCATCCTGTGGAAAAAATCCTTTGGATATTCACCCGATCCATACCTCTCATGATTTCATAAACTTCTATAATGTTAGCTGGCAACCTTCTACACTCCGCCTGATACTAACTTCAAGAACAAGCATTTCAGGATAAGTGCTGCAAATTTGAAACTATATTAAACATGACAGTAAAATAATGTTCAGCTCAAACGTCATATTGTTATTTGTCTTTCTCAATATAACAATACTGAGGCAGCATGAAACGCTGACAAGTGCCAGTAAGAAGTCACGCACCTGAACTTATTTGTCTAAAGGGCATGATGATCTCGTCAATGAAAACGTATCTATGGCCAGATCAATATAATACCATATCGTCAACATCCCTCCTCCTGGCCTCCCTATGGCCTTGTGTGCTTGTGTCTTCCTTAGCTTGCACTCAATAGAGAGAACCCCTTTGTCCCAGTTACATCTTAATTTAAACCCGTTTTACATACTCTTCTTTTATCTTTTGCCACACTCTCTTTTCCCTGTCACCCATTCCCTATCTCTGGCACGGGTTTAAACGCACATTTTCCAATCATTTTCAGTTCTGAAGAAGTGTCACACTAGATTTGAAACACCAATTCTGTTTCTCTGTTTCTGCAGATGCTGACAGACCTGCTGAGTTTATCCAGAAATGAATAGGGGCACAGAACAAATTTTCAATTAAACAAATAACGATCGATACTGAAAATAATAATAGCAAAAATTGCTGGAGAGGCAGGGAGCTTTGTCGAAGGTTCAATGGACCTGCAAGTTTATATCTACATTCACTCCAGAAAATGCTGCAACATCTTCAGCAATTTCTTCAGCAATTTCTGCTTTTGAACAATTTCCAACGACAAATGTCAAAGAGCCCAAATATCCTGTCCAACATGGATCACCGTACACTGGGAACCAAACGATAACGCATGATGACGAGTTCCTTGATTCTGAAACTGCATAAGGCTGGCATCACTGACACTGCAGAGCTCTGAATCATGGTCAGGGAGATAAACAGAAGGAAATACATTCACTTCAAATACAGAAGATGGCATTACTGAAAGGAAAAGATTCAGATTACTACCTTAAATTGATTGAGTTAAAGTAACAAATTGGAGGCGTGACACCAAGGAAAGAATTTCAACAGAACGAGAATAAGAAAATGGAAGGGCTGCCGCATCAAAAACCAGAGTAAGTCAGTGAATACAGGGCTGTTGGGTGAATGGGTCTTGGTGTGAAGTGGGGGAGAGTCAGTGGAATTGAATTGTAGATATTGCAGCTTAAACTGGGCTATCATCTGATGCTGTAGATCACAGCAGCAGCAGAAACAGAATTGTCTTCAATGACAATCTGTAACCTTTCGCTCAGGATAATCTCTCAGTCCACTATGAACATCAAGCAGATCTCTGGATCAGTGATGAGTGTGAGTGAACATGCCAGGGTCAGTACCATCTTTACCTTTACCAGATGACAACCTATTAAAGCTACTGCAATTGATTGGTTACATTCGAAACAGCAGAACTAACATCTGGTACAGACGCAGAAATGACCACATGACTAACAAATCTGATCTAAGTTCTGACATCCTGCCAAATCTAAGCATGAATGTCGATGTACCATTAAACAGTTTACTGGAGGAGAGGAGTCCACAAATATCCCTATCCTAAATAAAGGAACAGCCCTGTACATCAGTGTAAAAGTCAAGTATGTGGTGTCTGCACTATCCTTAGCCAGACATGTTGAGTGGATGATCCACGTCACCCTATCATGATGCCCACAGAAACACAACCAATTCGTTCGCTGCACGTGACATGAAGAAACAGCTGAACACAGTAGATACGACAAAGGCAATGGGCCCTGACCCCATTCCTGCAATAGGACTGAAGACTTGTGCTGCACAACAAGCCGTATCCCTGGGGAACCTGTTTCATTCCAGTTCCAACTCTGACATCTCCCTGGCAATGTGGAAAATTACTCAGCTATGTCCAGTTCCCTAAGAGGGGAATAAATACAATCTTACCAATTAGCACCCCATCAGTCCCATCACAACAGTCAAATTGGTGGGAGTTCTTTTTTTAGCAGAGTTGTCAAACATCACAGAAAAAAATAGCTCAGTGTGATTTCCGATAGGTCCCCATGTGGAGATGGTGCTGTTGTGGAATTTTCATTGGATTACTCATACAAACCAGGCTAATGCTTGGGCAGCTGGTGACAGCTGGTGGAATAATAAAAACAATTATTAACAGATCGAGATCTAAAATCTGGTGTCAGTAACAGTGATCTTGTGTCCAATGTTGATTGTAAACATCTATCTCCTTACCCAATGTACTCTCAGAAAGTGAATCTTCCGTGCTTTCCTGGTTTGGCCTAAAAGTGACTCCAGACACACAGACATGTGATAAACTCTTTAATGGTCTCTGAAACAGCCAAGAAAGACACTCAATTGTATCAAATGGTCCGAGCTCTTAATGGATATACCCGGAGAGAAAACCCGGCCCCAACCTTGGTGTTGGAAAAGGGAACGGGAAACATAGTCCTGTTGACCATGCAGAGACCTCCTTCCTAACACCTGCCGGTTTGTGACAGCATTTACAGAGCTTTCCCACAGGCTGCACAGGAACATAGGGAAACAACACAACACATTGAGCTTTCCCTGTGCCAGTTAATGGCCGAACATCTCCTGAATGCAGTTTTACCCATACAATATTCGTACGCCTTAATATGTTTAAACATTGTGAAATATAAAATGAGAACTGCTGTAGTCCCTTCAGCCCATCAACTTTGCTCCTCCATTCAATATACAGGCAGTTCTCTGATAACACGTGTTGATTAAATATAATTTGGCCGCAATGTGATTCATGAACCTTTTTCCATAAAGTGAACTCTCATTCACTGTGACGTGATTCCTTGCCGGGAACCAGCTGAACAGCAAAATCCAGCCTCAGAATCCTCTGACTGCCAAATGTACAATCAATGTGTTCAGCTAAAATAGGAATGCAATCCGCTCTGGAAGACTTGAAGCTGAGTCTGAAACGGGAAATTGTAGTCTACATTTAGAGAGAACTTTATTTCAAACTGTGGGAGAATCTTGAGGAGAACTGGAATTTCCCCATCGGCATCACGTGGTCAGTCAGCCCCACACACTTTCTGGAGAACAGTGTGGTGATACTTACACTGCTGTAGTCAGTGACTGTAGTTTGAAAGTGTTCCATTTAGAGAACAGTTTCATTGCAATATGTGATCAAAAGATGTATTTTAGACTTTGCTAGTGTGTGTGTTAGACTAAAATTACTTTTTGGCTTTACTGATATTTGGGGGGTTCGTCCATTACCCTCATTTTCCTTTAGACCTCACTTTTAATATTGCACGATTTTCTACAACACAGTGTTGCACAGGAACACAGCTACTGCGCCATTGGAGAACAACCTGGACTGTTAGCTGATCTATTTTCACACGATACTCCTGCTCTCTCCCTATCCCTATAATTTCCAGAAATACTTATTTATATTCAGCGCCTTGGTTTCCACATCCTGATCTGGGAAAGAGTACCCCTGGTTCGCCAGTCTCTGAGTGCAGACACTTATTCTCATCTAAATGCAAAGTGGCCTCTTGTTTTAGACGTCCACGCCAGGGAATTACCATCCCTGCTTCCAATCTGTCTCGCCCTGTCAGCGTTTTATATATTTCACTGAGATCACCACTCATTTTCCTAAACGGCATGGAATACAAGCCCAGTCACCCCAAACTCTGCTCCAACAAGTCTGTCATCCCAGAGATCAGTCTGGTCATCTTTCACTGCTCTCCTTCAATGTCAGGTTTGTCCTTTATTGGGTAAGGAGACCAAAGCTGCACACAATACTGTACAATGTTCGAGATGGGATCCCACCAAGGCCCTGTACAGGTGCAGTAAGATACTCTTACTCCTGTACTCAATTCCCCTGAAATGAAGGTGAAAACATCATTTTTCTTCCTACCTGCTTTCAGATCCTGAAATTTTGCTTTCAGTGACTGGTGTGCAGGGAGATCCAGATTCATTTCAATGCCATAGTTCCGCACTTTCTGGGTCTATATACACTGGTCAGCGTGCCAATGCCATTCCCAGTATTGGCCTCTGGCTTGAGAACTCATTGCCCTACATGTACCGAGAGGGCTGAACAGAAATAAACAAAAATGCAGCTTAAGTTCCTTTACAGAGCAACATTTTTCAACCGCGCCCTTTTCAAATGGGAGGCTGCCATTTTATTGTTCCCATCAATGTGAACAGCATCTCATCTCTCCCATTGGTTTCCATCTGCCACATAGTTTCCCAGTACTTTCCCCTGTCTCGGTCACTTTGGAGCTTTTTTACATCCCCCTCACGCACTCACATGCTGTCATCGTTCAGTGCTGTCAGCAGAGTTGAGAATATTGCATTTGAGCCCCTCGACCAAAGATATGATGTGTATTGGCAATAACTGGGGCCCAAGGCACGATCCTTGCTATATCCTACTAGCCTTCCATTTAAAAAAAAACATTGTTTTATTCCTACTTAGTGTTTCCAGCCAGCTCTCCCATTCTAAAACCATGACCATATATTATCCTCAGTCCCACAGGATTACATTTCGCACAATGGGCTTGGGCTTTATCAAAAGTCTTTCTGAGATTCCACTTGTATTGCATTGATAGCTTCTCCATAACTTTGATAAAATGCACTTTCTCAAATATGATTCCCATTTCATAAATCTCTGTTGACGTTGTCGATGCCCATTAATGTCAGTCCAATACTTTCTCTAAACTGTTTAGTTGCTAATTTCATTATATTCCCGTTTTCTCATCAGACTAAAGAACCCTAGTATTGCTAGGAAGTTTTCTTTTTTGCATTGTTTTCCTCTGTTGTTTTCAGAAAATATTATAAGTTCTGTCTTATAAACTTTGTTAATATATTCTTAAGAAACCTATCAATTCCTATTTTAAGGTACTCCGTGATTAGAATTCCACAGTCATACAATCACAGAAGCAAAGATGCTGCGTCAGAAATACAGCACAGTACAAATGAGGCCCATTTCCAGACGCAATTCCCGTAGCCATGAACCTTGAGGCATTTCAAGAGCACAAAATGTATTTTCTAATGGTTTTGAGGTTACCACGACAACTCCCCTCTTAAGAATTGCATTTCAGACCCCAGGACTCTCTGGGTGAAAAGCAATCCTCAAATCCTCACTAAACGGCAAACCCTTCATTTTAAAAGTGTGGCCCTTTGACTAAAATGAACAACAGCTGTCCATCCACCCTGTAATACTATGCTTCTGAATCACGGCCCCCTCAGCCTCCTCTCCTCCAATCTAAACAACCAAAGCTTATCCAGCTTCTCTTCGTAGCTGATATGCTCCATCACAGGGAACATCCTGGTGAATCTCCTCTGCACCCACTCAGTGCACTCACATCCTCCCTTAATGTGGTTTCCAGAACTACACGCAGTATTCCATCTTGACCTCACCAAAGTTCCGCATAGCTCTTATAATCTGTGCCTCAATGAATCAAGGTTTTTTTTTACAGTACCCTATGCTTTCCCAAATTGTGTATTAACCTGTCCATCACATTCCGGGATGTGCGTAGAAGCACCCTCTGACCTTTCTAGTGTGCTGCCATTCATTGAGTCCTCCCCTGTCTGGTTCCTTCTTCCAAAGTGTATCACCTCATATTTAACAAGGTTACATTCCATCTGCCATTGATCTTCCCAGCTGACCATTCCATCTGTATCTTCCTGTAACTTAAGGTCTTCCTCCTCACTGCCAACCAACAGGCCAATCTGTGTATCAAACACAAACTTACTTATCACACTCCCCACCCCTTGTCCATATTCACAGCTACATCATTTAAGAGTACCACAAATATTAAAGTTCAAAATGATACAACATCAGGTTAGAGTCCAACAGGTTTATTCGGAGGCACTAGCTTTCAAAGCGCGACTTCTTCATCAGGTGATTGTGCGCTTTAATGAAGAAGCAGCACTTCGAAAGCTTGTGCCGCTGAATAAATCTGTTGGACTATAATCAGGTGTTATGTGATTTTTAGCATTGTCCACCTAGTCCAACACCAGCACCTCCAAATCAATAAAGGACACAGCACTGAACCCTGTGGTGTACCATTGGACACTGGTCTCCAGTCACACAAGCAGCCGTCTACCACCACCCTCTGCCTCCTACCAGTAAACTTCATTTGGATGCAATTTGACAAGTCACTAATGAGTCCTACCTGTTCCCTGGTTATTCTGATTCCGCTGGACACACTTGTGGAATGTTTGGAAATTCTCCCTAACTTGCCTTGCCAGTAGGTTTCCATGCCCTGCGTTAGTTAGTCCCCTACGCGTGCAGAATTACCTCCTTATTGCAGCATTAAACGGTCTGTCCTTTATCCTGCCATTATTTCCAGTGAATGTGGATTGGACAGCCGGAGAAACATCCTGTTAATTTCCAACTTGTCACATGTTTTGTGACTTTTATGTATTTCACTGTGACCCATCTCTCATTCTTTGCAACTCTAGAGAACACAGGCTGAGTTTCCTCATCACGCAATCTCGCCAATTGAGGGATTAATCTGGAGAATGTCCATTGAACTTCCTCTGTCGTCAGCATATTCTTTCTTAAATTTGGTCACCAAAACTGGACTCAATTTTTCAGGTGCAGTCCTCACCAACCTGCTGTTAAACTTCTTCAACATGTCTTCCCATCTGTATTCTGACTCCCTTAAAGCAAGGCAACACAAACTTTAGCTTACCACTTGAATATATTCCTCCCAATACCCTTCACATTCTTTGCATTGACGAACTGATTGTGTGAGTTCGTATAGAAAGCCTTCTAATAATCTAAAATATGCCAATTGTACTGGTTCCCCATTATCTATGCTCTAAGAATCAACTTCAAACAATTCCAAAGCTTGTCAAGTATGATTTCCCTTTCAGAAATGCATACTGATTCTCTCCAAAGTTGCTGTTAATTTCTAAACAACGAATGTCACATCCTATATAATACATTCCAAAAGTTTCCCCACAAATGTCAAGTTAATTGGTCTGCAGTTCTCCACACTATCTCTTCTTCCCTTCGTAGATGCTTGGATCACTACCGTTCATCTATAGTGCTTGGATCACGTTTACTAATGTCCATTCATCTACTACGGCTTCCAGACTATGTAGAATGCACTGGGAAATAGAACACAGTCATCCACAGTGCAACTAATACTTCTATTAGTGGTTTTTCTCTGAAGATTTTGGTATGAAGTACATCTGGTTTGTCAAGGTTAGCAATGTTCAATCCAGCTGCATGTTCAAGTAAAGTCTTGTTAATGATATAAATTGACTTTATGTCTTTCGATCCACAATTCCTATATGATGATGTCGTATTTCTGGGTGATTTTCTGGATCTTCCTCCATGAAGACAGATGCAAAGTAATTGGTTATTTACTTGGCCATTTCCCTGTTATCCATAATCAGCTCGTCTCTCCTGATTGCAGATTTCCACATTTGTCTATGCTTTTCTCTTTCCTTTTGAATTTTAGATCATAGATTTATGCAGTCTTTGTGTTCCTGTTTGTTTGCATTCCTGTTCGCTTTTTGATTTCCTTACCAGTTTCATGGCCCTCCTTTTCTGGATCGTATATTTCTGAGAATTCTCACAATTCCACAATGTCTGGATTTCTTCTGAAGTCACTTCACGTGATGAATATAATCTTTAATTTGTCATGCTAATCATTGTTAACTCACTTTCTCACTCTTGGGTGTTCTACCCGAAATAAATAAACATATGTTTCAGACTTTGGAGTATTTCTACATTCTATAGTCCTGACCATATATAGTCAGGAATACTGCAGGAGGACAGGGAAGAAATAGTGGGGGCCCTGGTTGGTACTTTTGCATCATCGGTAGCCAATGGGTGATGTCCTAGAGGACTGGAAGTTAGTGAATGCTGTGCCGTTATTCAAGAAGGGCTACAAGGAGAAACTGGGGAACTATAGAACAGTAAACCTAAAATGTGTAGCGCGTAAGTTACTTGAGAAGATTCTGAGGGAGAAGGTATACATGCATTTGGAAAGACAGAGCCTTGTGAATGGGGGATTATGGCTCACAAATTTGTTAGACTGCTTTGATAATGTGACCAGTAACTTTGACAAGGGCATTATTGTATATTTAGTCTGTATGGATTTCGCTAAGGCCTTTAATCAGGTTCCACATGGTACGTTGCTCTGGAAGCTTAGATCGCATGGAATTGAGGGGGAGCTGGCAAATTAAGTCTAAAATTGGCTTGATGATAGGAAGAAGAGAGTCATCGTGATTTAGATGAGAATGTACAGGCATGATTTGTAAGTTTCAATGTGACACTAAAATAGGTGGAATCGTGGACAATGACGAAGGTTATCAGAAATTTCAGAAATTACAGCAGGACCTTGATTAGGTGGGGAAGTGGGCCGAGAAATGGCAAATGGAGTTTAATTCAGATAAGTGCAAGTTCTTGCATTTCAGAAAGTCAAACCAAGGCAGGAGTTTCATGGTGAATGGCAGGGCCTTAAGGTGTGCAGTGGAACAGAGTGGCCCTGGAATTCAGGTGCACGGTTCTCTGTCAGTGGAGTCCCAGGTAGACAAGGCAGTGAAAAAGGCTTTTGGCTCACTGGCCATCATCAGTTAGAGCACTGAATATCGAAACGAGGGAGTTATTTTGTAGTTGTACAAGATGTTGGCGAGTCCATACTTGTAGCGTTATGTTCAGTTTTGTTCACTTTGCTCGAGGAAGGATGTTATTAAACTGGAAAGAGTGCAGAAGAAATTTACAAGGATGTTGCCAAGACTCAATGGTCTGAGTTACAATGAGAGGTTGAATAAGCTTGGAGTTTGTATTTTAGAATGTATGAGACTGAAGGGGATCTGACAGTAGTGTAAAAGACCATGGGAGACATGGATAGAGTGAATGCACTCAGTCTTTTTTTCCCCAGGATTGGGCAATCACGGACTAGAGGGCATCTAGTTAAGGTCAGAGGGGAAAGAGTAAAAGGGAACCTGAGGGGCAATTTCTTTTACACACAGGGTGGTATGTAATTGGGACGAGCTACCAACAGAAGTGGATAAGGCGGGTACATGCACAAAATTTAAAATACATATGGGCAAATACACTGGTAGGAAAGGATCAGAAGGATACAGGGAAATATTTTGTTCGGAATGGACCAGTTTGGGCCGAATGGCCTATCTCCGTGCTGTAAGAATCTATGAGTCTAACAACCATTGTTCTCCGACTGAATGTTGTATTGTTCTTCCCCAATTCACTGGAGCGAACTTGACTCTCTAGCCTCTGGGCTTCCATGATGTTTGACTAGAATGTTCAAACATTCCATATTGAATGCAGACGCCGTGTAAAATACAACATATTAATATCACTATTCCTCCAAAACTGCTTCAGAGCAAGGTTAGTAATTAGTCCTTCTGGCCACACAATAAACAATAGGTGCAGGAGTAGGCCATTCTGTCCTTCGAGCCTGCACCATCATTCAATATGATCATGGCTGATCATCCTTGATCAGTATCACACAGCAGCAAATCCGAAATAATCTGCTCTCTAGTTTGGTTCACAACATACTCTTCAACCTACCTGATATACACTTATGGAATTTATTTTTCACAACATTAGCTGTCACTTAGTTAACTCAGTTTCGATGCAACTTGACACCATCCATTATTACTGCAGAACCCACGAGTATTTGTTACTCATTCACAGGATGGTGGCTTCATTGGATAACCAGCATTTGTTGGTCATGCCAATCGGCAGTTAAGAGTTAACAGTGTTGTCTTGTACCTGAAGTGACGTGCAGGTCAGACCAAGTAAGAACAGCCAGTTTCCTTCACTAAAGGACATTAGTGAACCAGATGAGTTTTCCCAACAATCAACAATGGATTCCTGATCATCATAAACTCTCGATACTAGATACTTTTGAATTCAAATTCCACAATCTGCCATGGCAGGATTTGAATCCATGTCCCCAGAACATTACATGGGTCTCTAGGTTAAGAGCCGAGCGATAATATCAGTATGTCTTGGTTTCCCTTTGCATATAGTTGCATAACTAATTTCCAGAGCATATGATGCAAAACATTTGCGCGACAGTTTTGGTTCAGATATATAAAACAACAAGTTTGTTTCTCTTTGCTATTTGTAAGATCCACCCAAACTGATTCTGTGGAATCTGATGGACAGGGCCTGTGTCATTACTAGTGATAGACTTGGATAAGGCATTCGGGGAGGCTCACTTCGATGCTGAGATGATCTGAAGACATGTCCAGCAATACAGGACAAGCATCAATATCCACCCCGCTTTGTCAGGATAAGTGTCACCGTATATTCTCACTGATCCCTCACACTCACTGTATATCTGTTACAGCACCTACCCTCAACCAAGGCTCACGCTCTATCTCCAAATAAGGCTCAAGCACGACCATTCCCGCTGTTGAATTCAGCACCTTCCCTCCCCCACATTCTCTGTCCCTGATGCAATAGCCCCGCACACTAATAGCACTATAATCATACAACACTATGGACAGACGCCCTCCAGCCACCTCACCATGTCACACCTCACCTGGGAGAAAGCGAGGTTTGCAGATGCTGGAGATCAGAGCTGAAAATGTTTTGCTGGAAAAGCGCAGCAGGTCAGGCAGCATCCAAGGAACAGGAGAGTCGACGTTTCGGGCATAAGGCTCACCTACCCCAGCACTAACAGCAGGGACATCCACTCCCACCCTCACTCATTGTCTCCCTTTCTCCCATTCCAGGAGAAACAGCCTGGAATAGGACAGAAAGGGCCAAGCCGGGTGATGGAGTGCTGGAGATCCGTTCCCTCATCACCTACCATGATATGTGGGGAGGATCCTGGAGAGAGCTGGAGAGGACCAGGAAGCCTTGTATGGAGATTCTGAAACATCCACGTCCCACCAACCGAGTAAGGAGCAATATTCAGTAAAGAACAATTTTCAATTCAAACCTACTGTCAGTTCCAAACTCATCTCTCTCACTCGCAGAAGAACAGATATCCCATTGCACAGAGATGCAGGCATTCAATTACACAGAAGTATTGATAAATACCCCAATGTACTAACATGCACAATGCACACAAGGAGATAAGCATGCACACACATAGAAGCACACAAAGACATATACCGTCACACACAAATAGACACAAACACAGATAGAAACACACAGGCTGACACACAGACAGACATAGTCACGCAAATACAAAACAATAACAAGCACATGGACACACACACATATAAATGCACATTAAGACACAGACAGTAGTGCCATTAAGTCACAAATAAACACTTTTTTTTATTTATAAGGAGATCAAAGATTCTAGGGAGAAGGTAGGAGACTGATATTGAGGAACATATTAGAAATGACTGAATTGTATATCAGACTCGATAGGTCTAATTCTGCTCCTATTTTTAATGCCCATGCGGTGTCACGCTCTTCCTGAGACAGCAGCAGCATGATATTTGATTGGAAAGAGTCAGTGGTAATGTGGGAAAAGATTGGAGGGCAGAATGGTTAATGTCGATTCCTAGTTATTGTACCACTATATCCGAAATGGGGTAGTGATTTGACATGAGGTTAACACAGTTTTTAAAAAAATGTGTCCCACAGTGGAAGAAGGATGTCACTTTCCCTTCACTGTTGTGCTGTCTGTGGTGTCCTCAACCTCAGGGAGCAGTGAAGACTCGGTTAATTAAGGTATTTTAGTTGGAGCTTGAATGATCTTTGCCGGACAGGAGAGTCAATGTTTATTGGGAACAGACAGGAGACAAGTGGTCAGACACACTCGGATCAGCCATGAGCATTCTGTATGGTGTCGCCAAATGGCTAACTGCTGCCCCTTTCCAATGTGTTGTTCCCTCAATCCACCCTCCCGGCTGTTACAGGAATATACTGCTGCCCCTACTCCATATGTTGTTCCCTCAATCCATGCTCCCGGCCGTTAAAAGATATACTGCTGTCCCTACCCCGTGGGTTGTTCCCTCAATCCACCTCTCAACGCGATGACAGGGTAGACGACCAGCCCATTCAGCCAGACTGTATCGTTACAATGAGACGGGAGGAGACCATTCTATCCCTACAAAGAATTACACAGGAATATAGGATGAAGTAATTCAGCTCATTGAGTACATTACACAGCCCAGAACGAGGCCATTCAACCCGCCTGAAGTGCTGCACAGGAATAGGGATGCTGTCACTAACAGGAAATAGTAGAGGTATATGATTTTTTTAAACAAAACTGTAACTAGTTTTGACTCAGAGATCACTGTAGGGTCATCAATGATCAATAATCTATGTCAAATATCTGGATAAAGGGACTGAGTGGATCAAAGCTGAACTACCTTGTACACCAAAATGATCATTCAATAGATCTTCAAATGGAGGTAGTGAATCTGTATTATGATGTAGACAGGGAAGGTTAGTGAGGATACCCTCAGTAGAAATAATATAATGTGAGTTGTCTATTGCAGTCGGAAACAATTTAAATGGAGAGAGATTGCAGAACTCTGTGATGCAGATGTTTTTCATATTCCTGGTACTTGAATCATATGAAGTCTGTCTGCAGATGCAGCAAGCGATTCGGAAGGTAAGTGGAATGATGCTGTTTGTGGCAACGGGTATTGGGTTTAATTAGGAATATTTCACTGTATCTGTACAGGGCATTGCTTAGACCACATCAGATACACTGGGGGCAGTTTTGATCGTCTAAACTAAAAATAAAACCGGATACAATTCCTTTCAAAGATGCTTCCTTTTACTCATTCCTGAAATGAAGGCCTTTTGTTATCGGGAATTATCTGTTTGGATCTTAGATGAGAAATCTTATTGAGCCACGATTTTCAGAGAAGTCGTTCAGCTGGATACATATTTTCTCTTGGTTAAGAAGACTAAAGCTAGATAATATTTTTTTTGAATGAGATGCATTGGTATTAACACAAATATTATGAAGACATCAACCCATTTTTAAAAATTACGCAGATGCATATAAACATCTCATCAAATCATAAAACGGGCACATTATTTTCTTTTGCTAATGAAAGGCACTGTGCACAACAACAGCAATGATGCTGCATACAACATACAGTCTATTATCATCCTTTCCAGGGAATGTACATGGATAGTGCACATGGTCCAGTTTGGTTTTCAGTTGACATTCTTGTATTTTTATACACAGAGACGGAGAAAAATATTACTTGCTTCAGAAGCAGCAGCCAATTGGTCTCTCTCTCTCCCTCTCTCTTACTGTGTTCTGCCTGAAAACAAGGCATGAGAGCAGAAAAATCCTGAGTCATCTTTACCACTCCTAGAGGATTCCTGATGAGGATTCATAGGAATCTCTGTACAGCTCGAAGAAAAGGGAATTCAGCCAAATCCAACTGTTCCGGGAAGAAATCCGCATTCGCAGACATTTGTGTGAGCAGAATAAGTTCAAAGTCAAAAAAACATTTGGGACACTATCATTTTACCATTTGTTCACAGTTCAACTTTATGTGTCCCAGATTTTTCTAGAAAATTACCCAGTCTGATACCGATATCATTGGACACAGCACTCAACTGGTAACATTTAAAATTTGCTTTCACCAATAGAGGACTGGGAAAAGACATGAGTGACCCTCCAACATTGGTCAGAACACAAACAAGAGATTCTCAAAGGTTTGTTAAGGTGTGAATTCCCTTCCACAGAAGATTGTGATGCCTGGATATTTCCATGTGTTCAAAATTGTCTATGTAAGACATTTGAAAGACAAATGAATGTAGGGAAATGATACACTAACAGAAAAGTGCTGCTGAGACCTTAATCAGATCAAAGTACATGGTAGAGCCTCACTCAGAGATGACTCAAAAATGCTTTGCTCTCTCTGATTATAACATGCAATAACAGCACATCCAGGAAAATTACAGCTGTTTACTTTGAAGTTACAGAAAATCAAAACATAAGGAACAGGAATAGTTAATTCGGCCAGTCAAGCCATTGTATGCAATCATGACTGACCTACTGTTAGCATTACCTCCTCCTTAATGGCCAGTTATTTACAATCCTGAACTCTCTGACAGGTCAAAGATTCATGTACCACGTCTTTAAATACTTTCAGTGATGTAGCTCCCCTTACTCTGTCGTCCAGATAATTCCTGACATTGATTATCCTCTGTGAGAGGAAAACACTCTCTACACATACACCATCACCTATTGATATGAACAAGAGGTGAACACAGGGGCTCAGAAAAGAGTCAATGGCCTTGAGATCAAGGCGATAGTTGACTGAGGATGTTATCGGGACCACCTACTTATTTGAGCTTAATGAGAATCAGGTCTAAACTTTCCCACTGGTTGTGGTCTTTCAGAGCACAAAGGAAGATGTTTGTGGTCAGTGGCCGACAATCCTCTCTGTCCCGGGATATCTCTTCAGGAGATCCTCAAATTACCTTGCTCAGCACAAACATCTTCAGCTCCTTCATCAACGCCTGTATGCCCCCATTCCTGGCGCCCCCCATCTATCTCAAGATCAGAAGCAGGGTGATCACTGATGATCACACAATATTCAGAACAATTTGTCCCCCCTCAGCTCCTGAACCGGTCTGTGTCTATATTCAGCAAGACCCAAACAACATTCCGGTTTGTGCTGTTAAAGTGTCGGTAACATTCATGTAACAGCACGGCCAGACACTGCACATTTCCACAGTTAAAAGAGGAGCTCATTCAGCATCTCAAGCTGGTTACATGGATATGTGGAAGCCATTCAGCCCATCGAAATGTCTGAACAAGAAGAGGGACAGCCCATTCAATCCTCCTGCCTGTTTCACAGGAAGAGGAGGCATCTAGTCAGTACATTGAGCTGTTAAACAGGAACAGGCAGAGTCCTTTAAGACCCCTAAACCTGTTCTATAGAAGCAGGAGGAGACCATTCACCCCACGAGACACTTACACAGGAATAGGAGGGTGTCACTGATGCTCCATCCTGGAAAACAAATGGAGCAGATACTGCACTCACAGACGGCTCACGATGTTCCTCGTGGCTCCATTGCCTGTGGGACACATTATACTGTAACATGTTTTGCCGGCAGTGAGGAAGGAAGCCAAATGTTTTGTGCCAAGCCTCAAGGAGGCATCTTGCATCTCCAGGAAGACAGACCCATGTTCTCCGTAGAGGTCAGAAGCTGGTGGGGATCGTTAACTGTTTTAGAGTGAAGGTATTGTGGCTCCTGTCGGGATGGTGGATAACGTGAAGTTCTATGTATGATCACACACCAAATACACTGTATTAATGTTGGAAGAGTTTAGTTAAAGACTGGCCCCCTCTCTCTCAATCGAAATGGGGAGTGGAGTGGAGTGAGAGGGACGTTCTCAGAGTCTTTTAAGCCATCGATAATCATGTAAACTAAGTAAAGAAAACATGGAACTTATCACTGTATTAGTTCTGTTTGGAATATAATGTGTGACTGTCCATCCACTTAAAGTTCAATGCAATCACCTCTTATTCCTTCAAAGTGCTACAGATTAACCCACAGGCACTCCCGATGGTACAATCATCCCAACAAGGAGTCTAGTGAATCTCCATTACACTCTTTCTGCCAAGAGGATTATTCCTTATAAAGGAGAGAAAATCTGTGCACAATACAATAAATACTATCTCAACAACACTCTAGGTGGATCACACTAATTCTATTCCCTCACTTAGCTGTCTCAGCTTCTTTCCTGTGGTATAAAAAACCATTCCTTCTCACTACACTGCGAATGATATGGCATTTTGAAGTTTCTTACATCTTTGCGTCAGTCATCACCACAAGTGCCGAAGGAGATGTATATCATGTTCAGAGGGAGACTCAATCAGAAAGAATTCACTTGAACCAGGGAATGGTCACCTACCTGAATGGAAATTACTTGCAGGGACATGGAAATCAGGCAGAGGAAGGGAGCTATCTTTCCTGTTGTTCTGCTCTCATGGGATGTGTACAGCCTCGGTCAGGCCAACATGTTATGCTGATCTTGAACTGAGTGGCTGATTCAGCTGTTGCACAGGATAATAAAGAGTAAACCACATTGCTGTGGGTTTGCAGTCACACAGAGACCTGAACATGGAAGGATAACCCATTGCCTTCTCTACAGGACATGAGGCAAACAGATAGGCTTTTGTTTAAAACAAGTGGTGATGATTTCATTTGCATTCCATCAACTCCCTTCATGAGACACAAAAAGATTATTATTCTGTGCCGCTTGATGATGAGTCAATGACTTGACCACCATGCACTGTCTGTCTATCTGACAGATTCTGTGGAGAGGACAAATTACCCATCTCAAGTGCAAATATGTTGTGACGTAAGCATAGTTAGAAGGGACTTGAAACGGTTAAATCTGGATTTACTAAATGCACAAATGATGGATTATTCAGCAGTTGCATTGAGGCTGGGAATGTGACTGAAATATCCTGATAGTGGTCCTGGGTAGGATTGGTGAGTGGGGAGAATATGTGGAAATGTGAATATGAATGGAGAAAAAAGATACTGGAGTTTCAGAACAGTCTGGTTTCTCCTCGCGTATTGTTGAGTAAGTTGTGGATAGTAATTTGCTAGTTTTAATCAGTAAGGAATCATTTTTTTGACTGGATCTGAAAATGATGACTTCCAAATTTTAAAATTTGAATATGAGCAGCAATTCAGTTCAACTCAGTTTAATGGTCAGATGGAATGACTTACCAGGAACACCAACTATAGGGAGGATGGGACAGTAACCTCCTTGGATAATCCAAAGGATATCTTCGATCCGTGATGCTAATGATATCCAAGGCTGAGAAAGGTAGTAAAGACCCAAGGATAAACTCCGGTCTGTTGTAATATTCCAGTCGAAGGTTCTCACATTCTGATCCATTAATTGAACGTCCCAGTCTAATATTCTCAGATTCTGATCTCTCATCCTCCGTCTCTCGAGCTACTGATCCCTGTTAGTCCAGTCGATGATGCTCCCGCCCATACTGGGATAACACATTGGTCTGAGTCCTTAATTAATAGAAGAAGCAAACATCCAGTGACACATCTTGGATCCACGGAGACTGACATCAAACACAGTCACTGAACAAATAACTCCAGCCAACGCCTTTCAATTCAATATTGTTTTATTCAAATTAAAAACAATGATTCAAATTGTCATTTTCTGGATGGGCTATGTGAGAGTGACTGATGGAACAAATCTTGAGGCTGGTAGATCAATTGAGTGTAATCATTCAATCTGGCTTAGATGCAGGAGTAATGCTATAAGTTCAACAGAACGTACACATGCATCTCTGATTATACATCCTGGAGCTATTGATCAAACATCATAATTTCAATTAAACACTGAGACAATTTTTATAGTTTATGATCTGAGGGGAATGTGTGTCTGAGAAACGTGGGGTTGTAACAGACAAATGGCATGGTTATGTTAACAGAGAATTGAACGTGACAAATGCAATTCAGATTGTTATTCCAGGTTCAGAGAGAGTCAGATGAGGCCTGTGCTATTGATGTGATCGATGTTAGTGAACTGTGATGAAATGTCATTTACTGGACTTCAATTAGAATGTGGCTATGGCATTGTGGAGAAGACAGAAAACAGAGAGAATTGGGGGGCCTGGCAGTTCAGACAGGAGGGAGGGGCAATAATATTCCTCAGTCATCAGTGTTGGAATATTACTCTTTATAGCTCATATGAATAAAAGATTCAAGGATACATCTAAAGTGAGGAATGAGGAGTACAATTTGTTTATTGAACAAAAAATATGAGGACAAAATTATTTTCTGTCCGTACTAAAGTATGGGAAGTACAAAAAAAAACACTCATGATATTGAGCCATATAAATTGAAATGTGTATTACAAAATCACGGAAGTGTTGTGCAGTCTATATCAATCATTATTTGGCCCACAGCTGAGATGCTGATTTCCCCACTGTCAGTGATCCACCTCATTGAAATTGTCTGGCGCATTATCTCAGTACTGAGGGGATTCTGAATTCCTGCTGTTGTTCACGCAGTCTATTTAAATTAAATCACCTTCTCACTGTAGAAAAAAAAACACTTGGCCTTTTGGACTCTGTTTAACTGTCAGCAACTCAGCTCTGTGATATTGTTGGTGATAAATGATCTGGGACCACAGCCAGTGCTTAAACCGTATAGCAATAGATAAAGGCCTTGCAGTCCGTGAGAATTTCTAAATAAAACTTCCATTTTCTGTTTGTTCCTGTCTATCTCCCCTCATACTGTCTTCTGATCTATCCAACTCACCCGCGTTTAACATCCCTCCAATCACTCCCTGTTTCCAAATTGTTCAGTTCTACAGCTTGATGTTGTGGCCATTTTGGAGAAATGGATAGAACAGTGACAGGACTTATCGTTGGAGGGTCCGGGGCTTAGATGCTTCATTCAGAACAAGGAAGGTACTAAAAGTGGGGCAGGGGTGGGGTTTGGGGTGGGGGAGGGTAGGGTGGCATTGAAAATCGAAGACACCATTACGTTGGTAGAAAGGATGCTTGATAAGGACTCGTGTACTGAGGTAGCATGGGAAGAGATTAGAAACAAAAACGGAGAGGTGACCCTGTTGACAGTGCTCTATTGCCCTCTGAAAAGTTCCAGAGATGTAGAGGAAAGGATTACAAAGATGATACTGGATAGGAGCGAAAGTAACAGATTAGTTGTTAAGGAAGAATTTACCTTTCCATATATTGACTGGAAACGCTACAGTTCAATAACTTTGTACAGGTCAGTTTTTGTCCAATGTGTGCAGAGTGGTTTCCTGACACCGTATGTATATAGGCCAACAAATTCCGTTATCACGTTTTACATTAAAAAGTTGATTCTGATACGAAAATCGTAATATTATTATTATTTCTACAGTTAATCCTTTTCCTAGCGAATTAGACAAGACATGCCAGGCATCCCTTTAAGGTTTTATAATTACGTTGAAATCTGTGTCCATGATTATTTCCCAAATATTTAACTCGAACTTACTACTATTTTAAATAGTTTCAAAGGCGCAGCTCCCTTCTGAAAGATAACCTGAGTAGCTGGTTTTGTGGATGAAAAGAATCCTGACTGAAATCAGAATAAGTTACCTTTTCTCGTGATTCTTCAAAGTTTTCATGCTATAATTTCATTATTTCATCTGTGTTCTGTTACAAATCGTCATTTTTTCAATACAAGAACTTTCTTTATCACTAGGTTGACATGTTTCAGAATCGTGTGAATCAGATTATCCTTTCTTTTGCTTTGGAATTATTTCCTTCTCAAAGGTACTTTTTTCACTAATGCTGAAGCAATTAATTTAATTTCTGGCTTTTTTGTGGCTCTTCAAAAACACACAGTTGAAGTAGACGTTTAAATTTCCGCCACTCCATGTCCCTAAAAAAAGGCAGCTCCAACTCTCACTATGATCTGCCAGTACTGTATATAAACGAAGAGTGTCACTCTACTTAGATACATGCAACAATGAAACCTATCAAACTCAAATGAAACCAAATCTTATGATCGAGAGAGAGAAATTGTCACAAGGTCAATACACCCAGATGAAACCTCTGCAGCCTGCCACATCCGGCCAAAAATCGTGATAGACGATGAAGCAACTAACTGGAGGAATGGGCTCCACAATTATTCCCATTCTATCAATGCATCAGCTCTGCACATCAGTGTAAAAAACAACGAAATAGTATCTGTACTATCCTAGCCAGCGGTGTTGAGTGGATGATTCAACTCACCGTCATCATGATGCCCACAGAATCACAAATGCCAGTCTTCAACTAATTTGATTCGCTGTACGTGACATGAAGAAACAGCTGAACACAGCAGATACGACAAAGGCAATGGGCTCTGACCTCATTCCTGCAATAGGACTGAAGACTTATGCTGCACAACAAGCCGTGTCCCTGGGTGAAGCTGTTTTCTTCTAACTCCAACTCTGACACCACCCTGGCAATGTGGAAAGTGACTCAACTATGTCCATTTTATAAGAGGGGAATAATTATAATCTGACCAATTACAACCCCCAAGTCTCATCACGATAGGCAAATTGGGAGTTCTTTTTGACAGAGCTGTCAAACGGCACAGACATAACTTGCGCAGTGTGGTTTCTAATAGGTTCTCATGTGGAGATGATGCTGTTGTGGAAATGTCACTGGATTAATAATCCAGACCAGACTAATGCTCTGCCAGCTGGTGGAAGGTAAAAAAAATTAATAAAATATCGAGATCTCAAATCTGGTGTCAGTAACAGTGACCTTGAAGTCAATGTAGTTTGTAAACAACAATTTGCTTTTCCAATGTACTTTCAGGAAGTGAATCTCCTGGGTTCCCTGGTCTGCCTATACGTGACACCGGACACACAGAGATGTGATCAAGATCTCTCCGAGGTCTTAAATTATAAAACCAGACAGAACACCCAGCCCCAGCCTCAATATGGATAAGGGAACGGGAAGCACAGTCCTTTTGACCCTGCAGAGACCTCCTTCCTAACATGTGCGAACTTGTGACATCATTTACAGAGCGTTCCCACAGACAGCACAGAAACATCGGGAATGGAATAGGCCATACAGCATATTGAGCCTGGCCCATTTTAGTTAATGTCTGAAAATCTCCTCAATGCACTTTCCCCACACACTGTACACATTCCATAATGTGATTAACCTTGTGAAGCTATAAAATAGGAACTGCGGTAGTCCCTTTGGTCTGTCGAGTTTGCTATCCAATTCAATATAATGATGGCTGACCCTTTATTTCCACACCGTACTCCTACTCTGTCTCCCATCCTTTCAGTGTCTGGACATCCTTATTAGTCTTTAGTGCCTTGTCTTCCACAGCCTAATGTGAGAGAAAATTCCGAAGTTCACGAGTCTCTGAGTGCAGACAATTATTCTTATAAAAATGCAATATGACCTGTCTGCACCTAATACTGTGGCCCCTTGTTTTAGACGTCCCAACCAGGGGTATTATCATCACTGTGTCCAATCTATCTAACCATGTCAGTGTTTTATATATTCCTCTGAGATCTCCACTCATTTTCCTAAACTCCATGGAATACTGGCTCAGTCGCCCCAAGCTCTGCTCCCACAAAAAGTCTGTCAACCCAGAGATCAGTCTGGTCATCCTTCGCTGCACTCCGTCAATTTAAGGTTTGTACTTCATTAGGTTCGGAGACCAAAACTGCACACAATACTGCACAATGTTCGAGTAAAAGTCTCACCAAAAGCCTGAACAGCTCTACTGAGACACCCTTACTCCTGGACTCAAGTCCCCCTGAAATAAGGGTCAACACCCCATTTATCTTCCTGACTGGTTTCTGCTCCTGCAATATTGCTTTCAGTGACTGGTGTACAGGGACATCCCAGATCCTTTTCAATGTTACAGCTCCCCACTCGGTGGGTCTGCGTAAACTGGTCTGTGTGCCAATGTATTCCCAGTGTTCGCTTCTGTCTTCAGAACTCTCTGCCCTGCAAGGAATTCAGAGGTCTGTCCAAACAATAACAAAAGAAAACTGCAGTTCCGTTTATAGATCGACATTTCTCAACCATTCCCTTTTCAAAGAGTTGGCTGGCATTTTAGTGTTTCCCAACAAAGAAGACAACACCACACTGCTCTTCATCTGTCACATGTTTACTCATTAACTCCATTTGTTTCAATCACCTTGAAGTTTTTTCACATCCTCCTCACTTTCCAACATCCTAGTTCCGTCAGCAGACTTGGAAACTTCGCATTTGATTCCCTCAACGAGATGTTTGAGATGTATTGTGAATATCTAGCGACTCAGCACCATTCATTGAGGTGCCTCATGAGCCTTACAAACTGAAAAACATCCATTTGTTCCTACTCATTGTTTCCTGTCAACACTCCCATTTTAAAACCATGTTCATACATTTCCCCCTAACTCATGTGCTTTTACTTTGCACACGAGGATTGAGACTCTATTAAATGTCTTGCTGAAAATCCAAGTTTAGTGCCTCTTTGTTTTTTTTTCTATAATTAATCTACCAGACAGTTTCTGAAATATGTTTCCCATTTCATCAATGTGTCTTATTTTTTTCTATGCCCATTATTTTCAGTTCCAGTAATTTCACCAAATTAGTTGATTTACTAATTTCATTCAATATCATTTTCTCATCAGACTCAGGTTTTCTCCTATTGATGGGAAGGCTTTATTTATATATTTTACTGTGAAGACAGAAGTAAAGTAGTTGTGTCATGGTTCTCTGTTCTCCATTCTCCATTTCCTGTTTTCAGACTGTAAGGAAGCTGAAACTTTGACTAAAAAGAACAGCTGTTGTCTATTCACCATGTCCATGTCCCTTGTAATATTAAACCTGAATTACTTACCCACTCAACTTCCTGGCTCCAAAATAAATAACTCAAGCTTATCCAGCCTCTCTCCACAGCTCATAAGCTCCATCCCAGGGAACATCCTGGTGAATCTCCTCTGCTCCTCATCCAGTGCAATCACATCCTTCCTGTAATGTGACTCCCAGAACTGCACACAATATTCCATTTGGCCTACCCATATAAAATTCGTCTAATCTTGGGTCAATGAATAAAGGCTTTAAAAACAGCCATGCTGAACGCATCAATTATCATATCCATTACATTCAGAAATGTGTGGAGAAGCACCCTGTGAGCTTCCTTGTGTGGTGCTATTCTTTGAGTATTCCTCTGTCTGGTTCCTTCTTCCAAAGTGTATCACCTCATATTTATCAGGGTTACATTCCATCTGCCATTGATCTGACCATCTGACCATTCCATCTGTACCTTCCTGGAACATAAGACCTTCCTCCTCACTGCCAACCACCCGGCCAATCTTTGTGTCAAACACAATCTTACTTATCACATTCCCTCTACCCAATTCACATTCATATCAATTACGAATATCACAAATAATTAGGGAAACAGCACTGATCTCTGCGGTACACCAGGGGAAATTGGGCTCCAGTCACAAAAACAACATTCTACCATGAAGTTGAGTTTGGATACAACTTGATAAGTCACTAATAGGCCTTACATGGTCTCTGGTTGTTCTGTTCCACTTGATATACGTGAAGAATATCTGGAATTCTCCTTAATCTTGCCCTGCCAGCAGGCTTCCATGAACCTCTGTTAGTCAGTCCCCTCCGAGGGAAGAATTTCCTCCTTATTACGTCTTAAATGTAATATCCCTTATCTTGTCATTATTTGCCTTAAATATCGAGTAGACAGCTAGAGAAACATCCTATTCATTTCCACTTCATCACGTGTATCATAGATTGTTGAAATTTCACTGCGATCCCCTCTTATGCATTGAATCTGGAGAGTTTTCAAGAAAAATCTCCCCATCAGAAAATCTTGACATCAGAGGAATTAATCTGGAGAATGTCCATTGGACGTCCTCTATGATCAGTGTGCTCTTTCTAGATTAGGTCACCAACACTGCACTCAATACCTCAGGTACACTCTCACCAACACTCTATGGAACGGCTTTATGATGTCTTTGCGAATATTCTGATTCACTTAAACAATATCCAACCTAACTTTAACTTTCCAATTACACGTATTCCTCCAATTACCATACAAACTAATTGCATTTACGAACTCACTGTGTGAGTTATAGAGTCATAGAGATATACAGTATGGAAAATTACCTTTCTGTCCAATCTGTCCATATCTAGCAGTCTAGTCCCACCTGCCCGCACCAGGCCTATATCCCCTAAACCCTTCCTATTCATATAACCATCCAAATGCCTTTTAAATGCAGCAATTATACCAGCCTCCACCACATTCTCTGGCAGCTCATTTCATACTCGTACCACTGTCTGTGTGAAAATGTTGCCCCTTAGGTATCTTTTACATTTAGATCAGATTGCTCACAGTGTGGAAACAAATCCACACCGATCCGCTGAAACGCAACCCACCCAGACCCATTCCCCTTCACCAAACTCTGTGGGCAAATTAGCATAGCCAATTTACCTAACCTGCACATTTTTGGATTGTGGGAGGAAACCCACGACGACACGGGGAAAATGTGCAAACTCTACACAGAGAGTAGACCGTGGCGGGAATTGTGAGGCAGCAGTGCTAACCACTGTGCCATCGTGCCGCACAACATCTTTCTCCTCTCAACCTAAACCCTTTAGTTCTGGACTCCCCGAACCCAGGGAAAAACATTTTGTCTCTTTACCCTGTCCATGCCCCTCATGATTTTATTCATCTCTATAAGGTCACCCCTCAGCCTCCAACGCTCAAGGGAAACCAGTCACAGCCTAGACAGCCTCTTCCTATAGCTCAAATCCTCCCACCCTAGCAACATTCTTATAAATCTTTCGTGAACTCTTTCAAGTTTCACGCCATATTTCCAAATGGAAGGAGACCAGAATTGCACACAATATTCCAACAGTGGCCTAAACAGTGCCCCGTCCAGCCGCAACATGACCTCACAACTCCAATGCACATTATTCTGATCAATAAAGAAAAGCATACCAAACGCCTTCTTCACTATCCTATCTACCTGCGACTCCACTTTCAAGTAGCTATGAACCTGCACTCCATGGTCTCTTTGTTCAGCAACATTCCCATGGATCTTAGAATTAAATGGTAAAAGTCCTGCTAAAATTTGTTATCCCAAAATGCAGCATCTCGCATTTATCTGAATAAAATCCATCTGCCACTTCTCAGCCTATTGGCCCATCTGGTCTAGATCCTGTTGTAATCTGAGGTAACCCTTTTCGCTGTCCACTGCACCTCCAATGTTGGTGTCATCTGCAAACTTACTAACTGTACCTCTTACGCTCGCGTCCAAATCATTTATGTAAATGGCAAAAAAGGGATCCAACACTGATCCTTGTGGCACTCCACTTGTCACAGGACTCCAGTCTGAAAAACAACCCTCCACCTCCACCCTCTGTATTCAAACTTTGAGCCAGTTCTGTATCCAATTGGGGAGTTATCCCTGTATTCCGTGAGACCTAAACTTGCTCACCAGTCTCCCATGGAGAATCTCGTCGAACGCGTTACTGATGTCCGCATCGATCAAATCTACTGCTCTTCCCTCATCAATCCTCTTCGTTACTTCTTTAAAAAACTCAATCAAGATTGTAAGATACGATTTCCCACGCACAAAGCCATATTGACTATGCCTAATCAGTCTTTGTCTTTCCAAATACGTCTACATTCTGTCCTTCACGATTCCCTCCAACAACCTGCCAACCACCGACGTCAGATTCACTGGCCTATAGTTACCTGGCTTGTCCGTACCACCCTTCTTAAACAGTGGCACCACGTTTGCCAAACTCCAGTCTTCTGGCACCTGTCCTGTGATTATCAACGTTACAAATGTCTCAGCAAGAAGCCCAGCAACCACTTCTCTAGCTTACCACAGAGTTCTAGGGTGCACCAGTTCAGGTCCTTGGGATTTATCCACCTTTACCCGTTTCAAGACATCCAGCACTTCCTCCTCTGTAATATGGACATTTTTCAATGTGTAACCATCTAAATCATGATATTCTATATCGTCCATATTCGTTTCCACAGTAAATACTGATGCGAAATACTCGTTTAGTATCTCCCCATTTTCTGCGGCTCCACACAAAGGCTGCCTTGTTGATCTTTGAGGGGTCATATTCTATCCCTAGTTATGATTTTGTCATTAATGTATTTGTAAAAACCCTTTGGATTCTCCTTAATTCTACTTGTTAAACCTATCTCATTTCCCCTTTTTGCCCTCTTGATTTGTCTCTTAAGTATACTCCTACTGCCTTTATACTCTTCTAAGGATTGGTTCGATCTATCCTGTCTATACCTGACATATGCTTCCTTCTTTTTCTTAACCAAACCCTTTAGTTATCCAGCATTCCCTATACCTACCAGCCTTTCCTTTCATCCTAACTGGAATATACTTTCTCAGGATTCTTGTTATCTAATTTCTGAAGACTCCCCATTTTCCAGCCGTCCGTTTACCTGTGAATATCTGCCCCCAATCAGGTTTTGAAATGTCTTGCCTAATACCGTCAAAATTGGCCTTTCTCCAATTTAGAACTTCAACTTTTAGATCTGGCCTATCCTTTTCCATAATTATTTTAAATCTTACAGAATTATGGTAGCTGGCCCTAACGTGCACCTCCACTGACACCTCAGTCACCTGCCCTGCCTTATTTCCCTCGGGCGGGTCAAGTTTTGCACCTTCTCTAGTACGTTCATCCACATAATGAATCAGAAAAAAAATCCTGTACACACTTAACAAATTGCTCTCCATCTAGACCCTTAACGCTATGGCAGGCCCAGTCTATGTTTGGAAAGGTAAACTATCCTACCTTAATCATCCTACTTTCTGATAGATAATGGAGATCAACTTACAAGTTTGTTTTTTAATTTCCCTCTGACTATTAGGAGGTCTATAATACAATCCCAATAAGGTGATCATCCCGTTCTTATTTCTCAGTTCGACCCAAATAACTTCCCTGGATGTATTTCCAGGAATAGCCTCCCTCAGTACAACTGTAATGCTATCCCTGATTAAAAATGCCACTACCCCTCCTCTCATGCCTCCCTTTCTATCTTTCCTATAGCATTTGTATCCTGGAACATTTAGCTGCCAGTCCTGCCCATCCCTGAGCCATGTTTCTGAGATTGCTATGATATCCCAGTCCCATGTTCCTAACCATGCCCTGAGTTCATCTGCTTTCCCTGTTAGGTCCTTGCATTGAAATAATGCAGTTTACTTTATTAGTCCTACCTTGTCCCTGCCTGCCCTGACTGTTCGACTCTTTTCTGTTCTCAGTTGTACCAATCTCAGATTGATCTATTTCCTCACGATCTCCCTGGCCCCCTCCCCCTTTACTAGATTAAACCATCCCGAGCAGCTCCAGCAAATCTCACTGCCAGTATATTCGTCCCCTTCCAATTTAGGTGCAATCCGTCCTTCTGGCATAGGTCCCTTCTACCCCAAAATAGATTCCAATTATCCAAAAATGTGAATCCTTCCCTCATACACCGGCTCCACAGCCATGCATTCATCTGCTCTATACTCCTATGCCTGCTCTCACTTGCTCGTAGCGCCAGGAGTAATACAGATATTATTACTCTCGAGAACCTCCTGTTTAAATTTCTGCCTCACGCCCTGCAATCTCCTTCCAGAATCTCAAAATTTTTCCTTCCTATGTCGTTGGTTCCAATGTGGACAATGACCTCTGAACGGCCCCTCTCCCCCGTGAGAATATTCTGCACCCTTTCTGAGACATCCTTGATCCTGGCACCAGGGAAGCACCAAACCATTCTGCTTTTTCTCTGCTGGCCACAGAAACATCTGTCTGCACCTCAGACTAGGGAGACCCTGACCGCAATTGACCTCGTGGAATCTGACGTACTCCTTGTTGCATTAGACACAGTCTCAATACCAGAAACTTGCCTGTCGTGCTACATTCCCCTGTGAATCCAATCCCTCACCCCGACATTTTCCAAAACAGCATATTTATTTGAAATGTGCAGCAGCCCCAGAAGACTGCTGCACTAGCTGCTAACCTCCCTTACGTTTCTTGGAGTTAACCCATCTCTGTGACTGCATCTGAGACATTCTCTCCTTCCTATAACTGCCATCCATCACATACTCTTGCTGCTATAAAGTATTCATTGTCACTAACTGTCTCTCCAACCGATCCATTCGATCTGATAGGAGTCGCAACTAGAAGCATTTAATGCAGATATAATCCGCAGTAACACTTAAATCCTCAATCTCCCACATCTGACAAGAAGCGCATATGATTCTACTAAGGCCATTTGTGCTCTTTCACAATCTACAGACCCAGAAACACAAAACTGTCTTATTCCTCTACAAAACACTGCCCCAGGTTAAATTAATATTTATGGTTTATATTTTAAGATTAATCAAGAGATTAATCTCAGAAAATATATAATTAAGGAAGAACCCACTCTACTGATTTCCGCAGATTTTCTGGAGGACACAGTTAAAACAATTCACTTATCTGGTTGGGGACATTACCCAAACAGTTCCTCCAAACCAGTTGCTAATTTCACTGTTTGTTAATTTTACTAGACACACTCCAATATCGAGCGATACATGAATTCAAACTGTTTTGGCAGTAACTGCGCAGGTACACTGTACTGTCAGTTTCTCCCCCTCACCATGTGCTTCCTTAGTCTGTTCCTTTCCCGCTTAAAACCACTGTTGTTTTTTTTCCCCTAAAGTTCCAAAATAATGCAACAGCATACAAAGCAGAAATTGCTGCTCCTGGAATTCGAGGAAATCACCTTCAACACCTAAAATGCCTCAAAAAAGGAGCAGCTGTTAGAGCCAGAAATTTTTCCAGCCCAGACTTCTGAAAATCCAAATAAACTACTTCCACTGGTTGTCCGTGGTCTATGCTGCAAGAAATAACTCCGAATTCCGAAGTTTGTCAGGCATGATTTCTGTGTCAGAACTGCATTGTGATTCGTGCAATTTCGCTGTTCATTTCTAAGTTCCCAATATTATTTCTTATATAATGGAATCTAAATGCTTCCCTACATATGTCAAATTAATTGGTCTGCAGTCCTCCACATTATCTCTTCCTCCCTGTGTACATGGATGGATCATGTTTACTACCTTTCAGTTATCTACAAGGGCTTATGGTCTTTGCAGGATCTATAGTAAAATAAAACACAGTCACTGACAGTTCAATTAATATGCTGTTTTATTTCTGACATTTTTATATGAAGTATATCTGGCCCATCAGACTTAACAATGATCAATCAAGCGCCATTTTCAAGTACTACCTTATTATTGATATGAATTGGTTTCATGTCTTTAGTTCCACAAGTCCCAGGTGATTACTTGCTTCACACGGAGATTTCCTGACGCTTTCTCCATGAAGACAGATGCAAAATAGCTGTTTAGTTTCTCTGCCATTTCCTTGTTCCACACAATAAATTCTCCTATACCTTACAAATTTCCACCTTGGCCTTACTTTCGTTTTCTTTGGTACATGGATCGTAGATTTGAGCAGCCTTTGTGTTTCCTGCTTGTTTGTTTTCAGGTTCTTTTTAATTTCCTAACACTCTCTTCATCCTTATTTCCAGGAAAGTAACTCTCTCAGAATGTTTAGATTTGCATAAAATCTGGAATTCTTCTGAAGCTGCTTCGTTAGATATAACGCAATCATTAATTTCTTACCTAAACATAGAACATAGAACATAGAAGGACACAGCGCAGTACAGGCCCTTCGGCCCTCGATGTTGCGCCGACCGAATCCTACCTAACCTATAACTTCCAAATAACTTCCAAATGCCTATCCAATGCCCGCTTAAATGACCATAAAGAAGGAGAGTTCACCACTGATACGGGCAGGGCATTCCATGAACTCACAACCCGCTGTGTGAAGAATCTACCCCTAACATCTGTCCTATACCTACCACCCCTTAATTTAAAGCTATGTCCCCTAGTAACACCTGACTCCATTAGCGGTAAAAGGTTCTTAGTATCTACCCTATCTAAACCCCTAATCATCTTATACACTTCTATCAGATCTCCCCTAAACCTTCTCTTCTCCAATGAGAACAGCCCCAAGTGCCTCAGCCTTTCCTCATAAGATTTTCCTACCATTCCAGGCAACATCCTGGTAAACCTCCTCTGCACTCGTTCTAAAGCTTCCACATCCTTCCTATAGTATGGCGACCAAAACTGCACACAATACTCCAGATGAGGCCGCACCAGAGTCTTATACAACTGCAACATGACCTCAGGACTCCGGAACTCAATTCCTCTGCCAATAAAGCCCAGTACACCATATGCCTTCCTCACAGCACTATTTACCTGGGTGGCAACTTTCAGAGATCTGTGTACATGGACACCAAGATCCCTCTGCTCATCCACACTACCAAGTAGCCTACCATTAGCCCAGTAATCCATCAACTTGTTATTCCTACCAAAGTGAACGACTTCGCACTTAGCTACATTGAATTCCATTTGCCACATTTCCGCCCAGCTCTGCAACTTATCTATATCCCGCTGTAACCTACCACTTCCTTCCTCACTATCCACAACTCCACCGACTTTTGTGTCATCCGCAAACTTGCTTACCCAGCTTTCAAGTCCTTCCTCTAGATCATTTATAAAGATAACAAAAAGCAATGGTCCCAAAACAGATCCTTGTGGTACACCGCTAGTAACTGCGCTCCAAGATGAACATAATCCATCAACTACTACCCTCTGTCTCCTTCCAGCCAGCCAATTCCTAATCCAAACCTCTAATGTATCCTCAATGCCATACCTCCGAAGTTTTAGCATTAGCCTACCATGGGGAACCTTATCGAACGCCTTACTAAAATCCATATACACAACATCTACTGCTTTACCCTCATCCACTTCCTTAGTCACCTTCTCAAAGAACTCAATAAGGTTTGTGAGGCACGACCTGCCCTTCACAAAACCATGCTGGCTATCCCTGATCACGTTATTCCTACCCAGATGTTCATAAATCTTATCCCTTACCATTCTCTCTAAGACTTTGCCCACCACTGAAGTCAGACTCACTGGCCTATAGTTACTAGGGCTATCCCTACTCCCTTTCTTGAACAATGGGACCACATTCGCTATCCTCCAGTCCTCTGGTACTATTCCCGTTGACAACGACGACATAAAAATCCAGGCCAATGGCTCTGCTATCTCCTCCCTAGCTTCCCATAGGATCCTGGGGTAAATGCCATCAGGCCCAGGAGACTTATCTATATTCATCCTTTCCAATATTCCCAAAACCTCTTCCCTGCATATTTCCAGGGCATCCATTCTAATTATTTGTGATTCCATATTCACATCAGCAACAGTGTCCTGTTCCTGAGTGAATACTGACGAAAAGTACTGATTTAATGTCTCTCCAATCTCCTCCGCCTCCACACACAACTTCCCACTACTATCCTTGACTGGACCGATACCTACCCTAGTCATCCTTTTATTCTTGACATACCTATAGAAAGCCTTTGGGTTTTCCCTAATCCTACCAGCTAAAGACTTTTCATGTCCCCTTCTCGCTTCTCTTAGCTCCCTCTTTAGCTCCTTCCTGACTACCTTATAACTCTCAATCGCCCCTACTGAACCTTCACGCCTCATCTTTACACATGCCGCCTTCTTCCCTTTCACAAGGGACTCCAATTCCTTACTAAACCACGGCTGCCTCACAAGGCCCTTTACACCATGCCTGACTGGTACATACCTATCGAGGACACGCAGTAGCTGCTCCTTGAACACTCCCCACATCTCATTAGTGTTCTTCTCTTGAAGCCTGTTTTTCCAATCCACACATCCTAAGTCATGCCTCACTGCATCATAATTTCCCTGCCCCCAGCTATAGCTCTTGCCCTGCGGCGCACGATTATCCCTCTCCATCACTAAAGTAAAACTCACCGAGTTGTGGTCACTGTCCCCGAAGTGCTCACCTACCTCCAAGTCTAACACCTGGCCTGGTTCATTACCTAGAACCAAATCCAATATAGCCTCCCCTCTTGTTGGCCTGTCGACATATTGTGTCAGGAAACCCTCCTGCACACATTGTACAAACACCGATCCATCTAATGAACTCGAGCTATAGCTCTCCCAGTCAATATCTGGGAAGTTAAAGTCCCCCATAACAACCACCCTGCTACCTTCACTCTTTTCCTGAATCATCCTCGCAATATTATCCTCTACTTCTCTAGGACTATTAGGAGGCCTGTAGAAAACACCTAACAGGGTGACCTCACCTTTCCTATTTCTAACCTCAGCCCAAACTACCTCAGATGGCAAGTCCTCTTCCATCGTCCATTCCACTGCTGTGATACTGTCTTTGACAAGTAATGCCACGCCTCCCCCTTTTTTACCCCCATGTCTGATCCTACTAAAACATTTGAACCCTGGAACGTGCAACAGCCATTCTTGTCCCTGTTCTACCCACGTCTCTGTAATGGCCACAACATCGAAGTCCCAGGTACCAACCCACGCTGCAAGTTCACCTACCTTATTCCTTATACTTCTGGCATTGAAGTATACACACTTCAATCCACCTTTCTGGTTACAGGCACCCTCCTTCGAGATCGCTGCATTATTCCTAACCTCCCTACACTCAAGGTCCTGTATCCTAAAGCTACAGTCCTGGTTCCCATGCCCCCGCGGAGTTAGTTTAAACCCTCCCAAAGAGCACTAGCAAACCTCCCCCCAAGGATACTGGTGCCCCTCAGGTTCAAGTGTAGACCATCCTTTTTATACCTTCGATGAATCCGCTTCCCTTTCTTTGCTGTTTGTAACTTAGTGATATATCCATATTTTTCAGACTTCACAGTATTTCTATCACTGAAAACCATTGTTTGTTTCACACTAAATGTCATTTGTCTTTTTCCAATTCACTTGGCCCTCTAGCCTTCGGGTTTCCATGATATTTGAGTGTAATGTTCAAACATTCTATATTGCCGTGTAACATGCAGCATATTAATGTCACCATTGCCCAATAGCTTCCTCAGAGCACGGTAGGTAATTAGACCTTCTGACCACGCAATACCACGCCTGAAATAACCTGTTCTCTACTTTGGTTCACAACATACTCTTCAACCTACCTCATATACACTTATGAAATGTATTTTTCACAGCATTAGTAATCATTTAGTTAACGCAGTTTAGATGCAATTTTAGATCATCCAGTATTACTGCACACCCACGATATTTGCATATCTTATTTTCAGAGAATCGGATGATCAACAATTTGGTTAGATATGTAAGATACCAATGTTTGTTCCTCCTTGTTGTTTTCAAGATCCATACAAACATATTCAGAAGAAGCTGAGGGATGCACTCTGTGATGTTATTAATGATAGACGTGGACAAGACATTGGGAAAGCCCACCCCGATGGTGAGATGATCTGAAGAAATGCCCATCAATTCAGGACAACATCAATAACCTTCCCCGCTCTGCAAAGACAAATGTCTCCCTATTCTCTCTACTTCCTCACACTCTCTGCATATCTGTTACAGCACCTACCCCCGAACAAGGCTCTTGCTCCACCAGTCACACTGTTGCATGCAACACTCTCTTTCCTCCACTTTCTCTGTCACTGAATGCAAATCGAGATTGAATTTATTGTTTTGCCAACGTTGAACCAGTGAGACAATTTGATGCTGGGGATATAAAGATGCAAACATTTTCAAAATTTGGAAGAGAGCAGATGCCATCGAGACGGACGAAGCCTGGGAATCAACCATCTTGCTCCGCAAGAAATTAGGAAATCCTCGCTATCATAGATAATTTTCATATGAAACATATTCACAGTAAACAAAATTACGACGACACAGGAAATTCAGCAGACTGGAAAGTAACATCACAGCGGACGGCAGTAGCTGTGTGGTTTTTAAATCAAGTTGATGTAATCTTCATGAGTGTCTAATTGAAACAGCATATTGTGAGACAGTTGGGGGCAGTTGTGTGGTGATGGGGTGGGGGTGTGTTGGTTAAAGTTGTAAATAGTTGTGGCATAATGTTCACTTTTACAGTTAAAAATAAATTGGCGTTATTTTCTTTAAATACTGGAATTTGGGAGTTCTCTGTTATTCAATTCTTACTTATTTCTAGGTGAGTTGAACTTTCCTGAGTGTTTGGTTTAATTCATAGAGGCGTTCACTACCATGTCGCAACATTTGTAAAGACCAATAGAGAGCAAAAAAAAAGAAACAGGAGTAAGGAGTTAGAAGATTAAATATAAAGAAATACTGTAAGAGCTTCTTTCGATATGGAAAGGGCAAATGAGAGGCAAAAATGGGCATCTGACTGCTAGAAATTGACACAGGAGAGATAGTAATGTGGAACAAGGAAATGGCTGAGGAGATGAAAAATTACTTTGTGTCAGCCTTCACGGTTGAAAACATGGGTAATATCCCAAAAATTGAAAAGACTTAGTGGGCATACGTGAGTAAGGTGGCCATCACCTAGAAAAAGGTGCTGTAAAAACGGAATGGTCTGAAGGTAAGATAAATCAACTGGACCAGATGGACCAGATGGACTCCACTCCAGATATCTAAGGCAGATAGCCGATGAGACAGGGGAGGCGTTGGTGGTGAACTTTCAGGAATCTCTCGAATCAGGGAGATTCCCAGTGGACTGAAAAATCGCTAACGTGATACCCCTGTTTAAAAAGGGAGTAAAGCAAAAAACGGAAAATATCAGATGGTCTAATCTAAACTTGGCTCTGGGTAAGATCCTGGAATGCATTGTGAAGGATGAGATTTCTGAATAGTTGGATCTGGATGGAAAAGTAGGACAAAGTTGGCATGGTTTCATCGAAGGGAGGTCATGCCTGGAAAATCTGCTAGAAAACCTTGAGGACGTAACGAGCAGCACAGAACAAGGAGAACCAATGGATGTCATCCACCGGGACTTCCAGAAGGTCTTTGACAATGGCTACTGATTAAGGGAAGGGCCCATAGTATTACAGGCAATATCATAGCATGGATAGAAGTTTGGCTGTCTGGCAGGAAGCAGAGAACGTCGATAAAAGTGTCCTTCTCAGGTGACAGCAAGTGACAAGTGGTATTCCGTAAGGCTCATTGTCGGGACCACAACGTTTCACTTTATGCATTCACGATCAAGATGAAGGAACTGAAGGCATTGTGGTTAAGTTTGAAGGTGATACAAAGATAGGTGTAGGGACAGGTAACGGCGAAGAGGCATGGAGGCTCAAGAAGGTTGCAGATAGGTTTGGATAATGGGCAAAGAAGTGGCAGATGGAGTACAAACTGGGAAACTGTGGGAACATGCACTTTGGTAGGAAGAATAAAAACATGGACTACCGAGAAGATTCAGATGTCTGAAGTGCACAGAGACTTTGGAATCCAACTCCAGGGGTCTCTCAATGTGCACTTGCAGGTTAAGTCAGTAGTTAGGAAGGCAAATGCAGTGACTGAATTTATTTTGAAAGGATTTGAATGTAAAAACAAGGATGTACTTCTAAGGCTCTATCAGGCTCTGGTCAGACCACATGTGGAGTATTATACGCTACTGTGAGCCCCATGTCTCAGGAAGGATGTGCTGACCTTGGAATGGGTTCACAGCAGGTACACGAGAATGGTCCTAGCAATGAAAAGCTTAACATATGAGAAGGTTTGAAGACTTTAGGTCTGCTCTTGATGGAGTTCAGATAGATGTGGGTGGATCTAATTGAAACATACAGAATACTGAATGGCATGCACCGTGTGGATGTTGCGAAGGCTTTCATTGCTAGGAGACTCTAGGACCCAAGGTTACAAACTTAGAGCACAGGGAAATCCTTTTAGTAAGGAGGTAAGGGGAAATGTCTTCAGCCAGAGAGTGGACACCCTATGGAATTCATTTTCACAGAAGGCAGTGGAGGTCAGGTCATTGTGTAGATTTAAGATAGAGATAGATTGCTTCTGGAGTATGAAAGGGATGAAGGGTTACAGGGAGAAAGCAGGAGAATGGGGTTGAGAAACTTGTCAGCGTAATTGGATGGCAGATCAGACTCGATGGGCTCAATGGTCTAATTTCTGTTCCTATGTTCGATGATCTTATGGTCGTAAGCTGCAGTCTGATGCTCCCGTTCTCTTACTTTGTCCCTCCAGACAGCAAAGTGTGAGATTAAAAAAATTCTGAGTCATCTTTAACAAATGTGTAGGATTCCTATTGAGGATTCATGGGAATCGCTCCACTGCTTGAAGGAAAGGAAATTCTGCCAAATCGAACTGTTCCGGGAAGAAGTCTCATTCCAGCAGCTTGTTTGAGTAGAATCACGTCGGAGACAGAATAGCAATTGGGAGACGTTATCTCTTTTCCATTTGATATGAGTAAAAATACTATGAAACTCTGAAAATAATTTGTTATTCTTTATCGTCTTCAGACATGTACGTTGGTGTATGTGTCTGTATGTGTGTGACTCTGTGTCTCACATTTTTCGAGAAAATGACCGAGGTTACACTTCACATTTGTTGTAACCAGTGGAGAAGTGGGGCTGGAAAATGAAACAGTGACCCTCCAACATTGGTCGGAGCAGGAATGAGCAATTCTCACGTGGCTGTTCAAATGGGAATTCTCTTCCCCAGAAGTTTATTTCCAAGATGCAGCTCAACACTACTACTTCCAGCGTAATTAAACATGGCCCATAAATGTTGGCCTATCAACAACACCACATTCCATGAATAAATAAAAAATGATGAACTGCAGCAGAATTAATTGGATGGGAACAAAACTGTTAGACAAATGCCTGGTGCGTTCCAGAATTGTGCTGCCTGTGTAGTTTAACTTTGTGCAGTTCCCTAGCATTGTGACTGGGTGTTTGCATTTATTCAAAGTTGGGTTTGTTCAACATTTAACAGACATGGAGGAAAATTGTGGACAGACAGAAAAATGCTGCAGAGACCACACTCAGATCATACTGTCTGGTAGAGCAATGACAAAGTGTCTAATGACCCACTCCTGCTCCTCAGTCCGATGTTCCTAGGTTCTATTCAGTTCTTTAAACCACCTGAACAGGAGCAGATAGAGACCACTTGCTCCAAATAGCTGGTCCGCAATGTTACAGGATGTGATTCAGTCCCTCAACACTGTGTGATTTGATGTGGATTGAAACATGTGATGGGAAATCCAGACCGGATACAAAAGTGGCCTCTCACCTCTTTACAGAGTGTCTCCTCACTGAGTTTCATTTGTTGGTCATGTTGTAGTCCCAGATTCACTTTGAATATCGGACCCATATCTCGCCCACAGATGGCTCACCAGAAACCTTTCTCTCACTGTCCTCAACATTCAGTAAGAGCGCTTCTAGGTCAATTGCAACCATCCATTTTCCAATGACAGAATGAGAACATAAGAAACAGGAGTAGGTAATACGGATGCTCAAGCCATTGTATGCGATCATGGCTGATCTACCGTTGGCATTAACCCCTCTTTAATGCCCACTTCTTCCCACCCTCTGCTCTCTGACAGGTCAAATATCCATCTTTCTCATCTTTAAATACTTGCAGTGATCTAACTCCCCTACGTTTCTACACCTGAAAATTTCTGACATTCACTACCCTATATAAGAAGAAAACATTCTCCACACAGATACCATCACGTATTAACATTAACAATAGTGGTTAACTGACCTGCTCAGTTAAGAGGGATTTATCCCGGTATCAAGGCAGGATGTGGCTGAAGATTTTATCCTCAGAGGCACTTAAATTCCCCGAATCATACACCCCGACTAAAATAAAAAAATACAAGCCATGGAATTTATCATTTTCTCAGTGTCTGTGTACAACATAACGCGTGATTGTCCATCACCTTCAAGTTTCAGTGCAATTGCCTCTTTTTCTCTGACAGTGCTACAGATTAACCTTCACTCACTCCTCTTTTACGACCAGCCCACTGATTATTCTGGTGAAAATTCTTTACACTTTCTCTATTGCAATCAGATCATTCGTTTTAAAGGATAACAAATATGTCCATAATACCCCAAATACAGCCTCTATAACACTCTCAGCGATGATCACAATAATTCCTTTCCCTCACTTAATGGTCGCCGTATCTTTTTTATGATGTAAAAACCCATTCCTTCGTTATGTACTGCCATCGATGTCAAATTTAAATTTTCCTTACCTCTGTATGTCAGCATCAGTAAAGCCAGCACCAGAGTTGCCTGTGGAGATGAACATCACTCTTGGGGAGAGACTCAGTCAGAAAGATTGCACTTGAAATAGGCCACCTACCTGAATGGAAATGAAGTGTAGGAATAAGGAAAACAGACAGAGGGAGGGAGCTAACTTTACTTTTGTTCTTCCCTCATGTGAGGTGTGCAGTCCTGACAATGCCAGCATGTTACATGGATCTTGAACTGAGTGGCTGGTTCAGCTGTTCCACAGGACCATAAAAAGTAAAACACATTGCGGTGGGTTTTCACAGACTTGACTGGGGAGGTATAACCCATTGACTTTTCTGAAGGACATGAAGCAAGCAGCTGGGCTTTCTTAAAATCACAAATAACGATAGTTTCACTTCAATTACATCAATTTCCTTCATGAGATATCAACAGATTATTATTCCGTGCCACCAGATTATGTGTAAATGATTTAAGCAGCATGCAGTATTGCCTGTCTGACAGGTTCTGTGCAGTGAACAAGTTAAACTTACTCAAGATCAATTATTCCGCAACTAACATGTGGTTAGAAGGTACTTAATAACGTGTGTCCAGATTTAACAAAGGCACAACTGACGGTTTATTCAGAAGATGCACTGACGCTGACGAGAAGATGAGGATATCATGAAGGTGGTATTGGACAGGATTAGTCAGTGGGGAGAATATAGAAATGTAGATCTGTGCGGGGCTAGAAGGATTAAGGAGTTTAAGAATAGTCTGTTTCAACTTCACATATTGGTGAGCAATTTCTCATGAGTAATTTGCTCGGTATAATTTGTAAGGAATTGACTATATCATTGGAGATGAAAATATTGACGTCCAGCTTTCTAACTTTTAAATAATGCGAGCCGCAATTCAGCCTAACCTGGCTTTATGAACAAATAGAATGAGTTACCAGGAACACCAACTATAGCGAGAATAGGACAGCAAACAGCTTGAATAACCATTAATACATCATAGGTTCGCAAAACAAATGAGATACAAGGTTGAGAAAGCCAGTAAACTCCAATCCATTGTTGGAATATAATATTCTCAGATTCTGATCCATTGTTGGAACATTTCAGCCTAATGTTCTCAGATTCTGATCTGTCCTCACCGTCTCTCTGGGTCTTCTGATCCCTGTTAGTGCTGTCGGTGATGCTCCCGCTGATAAAATGGGATAACACATTGAACCGAGATCCTAATTGATAGAAGAGAAAAGCCTTGCAGCGACACATTTAGGATCCACTGAGACTGACAGAAATCGCAGTCGCTGCACAAATGTCTCCAGTTAACCCATTTCAATTCAATACATTTTTACTAAAATTTTTAAAAAATGATTAAACTTTACACATTCTGGATGGGATATGTGGGGAGACTGAAGGAACAAACGTTTGGGCTGATCGATCAATCATGTGTAAGCATTCAATCTGCCTTGGATATGGGAGCAATGCCAGAGGTTTATCAGAACATAAGCATGCTTCTCTGTTTATAAATTGAAACTATGTTCTTTTACTACTGATCAGGCACTGCAATATCAGTAAAACGTTGAGAAAAGTTTTATCGTCCATGGTCTGAGAAGAAAATGTCCCTAAGACTACATGCAGTTATAACAGACAACGATATGGTTATGTTAACAGAGAATTGTACCGAAGACATAATGGAGACTGCAGCTGTTTTATAATTCAGTGTAGGTAAAGCATGGTGGTGGAAAAGGCACAGTAAGTCAGGCAACATCCAAGGAGCAAGAAAGTAGACGTTTCAGCTGGACCCTTCTTCGGGACTGGCGAGGGGAAAGAGAAAATGGATAATGGGGTGAGACTGGGGGCAACATAAATAATACGTGAGCAAAGGGAGGAGGTGATAGTGATAGATCGGTGAGGAGTGTGGAACGGAGTGGTGGGAAGGAAGGTGGACATTAGGTCTTCTCAGGAGGGCAGATGTGAGTCCGGGGGCTGCATCTGGGATCTGGGTTGGCGAGGGGAGATTTGAAAATCAGTGAATCCAATGTTCATGCCGTGTGTTTGTTGGGTTCCGAGGCAGAAGATGAGGTGTTACTGGTAACATCCTGGTAAATCTCTTCTCAACCATCTCCAGGTTAATAATCTCTTTCCTTTAAATGAACTGCACACAGTACTTCAGAAAAGGCTTTATCAATATTCTGCATAATCTCAGCATGATTTCCCAGGTTCTAACCTCAAAGGTATGACCAATCAAGTAACCTTAAACACCCTGCGCCCAAAACTTCAATGAATTATGCCTGTCGCCCAGGGTCCTTCTTTTCTACATAGCTACCAAAGCCCAGCATTAATTGTGTAAGCCCTCCCCTTGTTTGTTTTATCAAAATGCAATGCCTCACATGCATCCATGTTAAATCCCATCTGCCACAGCTCAGCTCAGTGAATGTTATTACTGCCCTCATCACACTCCCACTTTGGATTAAAACGACAATCCCCTCTCCAGAAGGCCTCCGGACACCACTCTTAAGTTTCCCAAAGACCCAGAGCTTGGTTTGCCTTGCGCAGGTAGAGGAAAGAGTCGGTAAGGAGAAGCTGGCAAGGAGACAGTTGCCTTGTATCAATTAATGATTTTAGGATGAGGGGAGACACATGCTAGAGATTTGAAGTAGTGACCGGTGTTTAGGGCCCAGAATTGTGCTCGTTCCTCGTTTCTAGTGTTCAGTATTGATATCTACTCGAGATCATTCATAGTGCAGAGTATGTTTGCAGGATTTCTTTCCATAATATAGCAGACTGCTGGTAATAGCCACTTAAACAAGAAATTATAGCCAAGTAATTGAAGATGTTCATTGGTTGTCTCAATGGCACAGCGAATGCACTCAAACTCCTTTAGTTGAGGGTAATAACTTGTTTTATTTTTCAATTATAAATGTCCACTGTATAATTTGGTAATGTTAACGAGAATTTAATAAATCCATACGCTTTAAATATGACTCGAAATCTGGGCGTGATTTAGGCCTTGTTTAATGGATGGTGCCCACGTGTGTGAGCCGGGGCTCTTGATTCGATTCCAGTCCATCAAAGTCTGATAGCGCCCCTATCTCTGGAGAAGGTGGAGTGGATTCATGTTCTGTAGAAGTGTGTCACAGCGTGTTACAACAGGCGGATGAACAAACACACAGGAGCATCATGTTGCAGCTTTAGGAGCTAATGCTGAATGATGGTAGTGTCCCTGTAACTGCGCCGAAAATTGTAGTTCCAAATCTCACAGAGCTGTTTCATAATATATCTGAACAAGTTGATTAAACTTTTTTGGAATCGTGCCTTGCTGGAGAAGGAAGAGGTACGACGACTGAATTTGTGAATTTAGACCCAGGATGACTGAAAGCATAGCCAATCAGTTATGAGGGGCATGGATAGTTTGAGTGGTCAAGGTTCTTTCTTCCCAAGGTAAAACCAGTAGGCATAGGTTTAAGATGTGAAGAGAAATGTTTGAAAGACAGTGAAGAGCAACTATTTTTTTGCTGCAGAGGATGGTGCTTCTATGGAATAAGCTGCCAGAGAAACTGGTGGAGGCTGGAACAATTACAGCATTTAAAGGGCAACTGGGTGGCTTTATGATTAGTGGGACATGGGCCAAATGCTGGCAAATGGGAGCGGAGTAATGTCAAATATTTGGATGGCATGAGCGAGTTGAAGAGTCTGTTTCCCTGTTGTACATCTCTATGAATCATTGATTTAATAACTGAAGGTCTCTTTGTAATCTTCAGTGGTTCTTCATTATACAAACACTATCCACTGTACACCCACACTCGAAGTTATCCACAAATTTGCGAAATATGCCTTCTACAACTCGTATCTAAATAATTTATATAAATGACAAACAAAAGTGTACCCAACAATTTTGCCTCTGGATCATCGCTGCCAACAGGCTTCCAGTTCACAAAACAAACATCCACCACCACCCTGTCTCCTGCCATTACACAGATATACACAGAAACACACACGCAATCACACACGCATATAGAGACACCGATGCAACCATGTCTTTAAGACAGGTTAGATTAAAACAACGATCAAGAGTTGCAGTGAGAAGGCGGGAAAATTGTGTTGAGAAACACATCAGACAGGATCAAACTGCAAAATAGATCTTTTGGGCCAAATGGCCTAAGTCCAATTTCCAATGCTCTGTGGCCTTAAGGTGTCAGGGTTATTTTCCAAGGGTACAGGAGAAGCTAAGTTTGAACAGTCAATAGGACTGTGGGATACGTTTGAGGGGCTGAATGGTATATGCTTGTTAATATTTGCTTTGTTTCTGAAAAGAGGAGGTGACTTGCTGTGAGGTTAAAACAGTTTAAAATGAAAGGGGTCTCCCATTTCCATTTGAGATAACGTTATTCCTTTCTCCTTTGGATTGTGTGATCTGTGACCTTCTCAGACGCGGGGACAGTGAAGTCTCCCGGGATATTCAAGGCTGACCTCGACTGACCTTTGATGGACAGGGGAGGGAATGTTTTAGATTAGACTTACAGAGTGGAGCCCAACAAGTCCACACCGACCCGCCGAAGCGCAACCCACCCATACCCCTACATTTACCCCTTACCTAACACTACAGGCAATTTAGCTTGGCCAATTCACCTGACCCACACTTCTTTGGACTGTGGGAGGAAACCGGAGCACCCGGAGGAAACCCACGCAGACACGGGGAGAACGTGCAAACTCCACACAGTCAGTTGCCTGAGTCGGGAATTGAACCCGGGTCTACAGGCGCTGTGAGGCAGTAGTGCTAACCACTGTGCCACCGTGCCGCCCACTAATTGGGAGAAGACAGGAGAGGGAGTGGTCAGCTACAGTCAGACCAGCCGTGATGTTTCTAAATTAAGCAACAGGCTGGAGGGTCCGAATGGCCAACTGCTGCTCCTAACTCACACGTTGTTCTGTCAATTTACCCTCAAGACTGTGACAGAGGGAGAGAATGATTCCATTCAGCTAGTCAGCATCGTGACAACGCAGCAAGAGAAGGCCATCATGCCCATCCATGGGGTTAGAAAAGAATAGAATGAAGGATTCAAGTCATTTCAGAAAATTATACAGAATAGGAGGACGCCATATAACCATCCCAGGCTGTTATGCCGGAGCAGGGGCACCCTGGATAGCTGTCAGGAAATACAGAGGAGAGATCATTATGCATTTTGTGTTTGGAAAGCTGGAACTGGTAGAATACTTCAAGGATCTATGTGAGGTCATCAAAAATTTAAATCGAAATAAATAAATTGGATGAAGGGGATGGAGCTCAGTTTGCTCATTGACCAGGATAGTCATTCAATAAGATGTTAAATGGAGACAGAGCATCTGAAATGGGACACAGACAGCCGGAGGGCGGAGCGTATTCGAGGAGATTCAGACAGGGGAGGGGCAGAGCGTCGACAATGGGATACAGACCTGGGGAGGGCAGAGCGTCTGCAATGGGACACAGCCGAGGAGGGCAGAGCATCTGCAATGGGATAGAGACAGTGTGCGGGCAGAGAGTCTGCAATGGGTTACAGTCAGAGGAGGGCAGAACATCTGAAATGAGATACAGACAGGGGAGAGCAGAGCGCCTGCAATTAAATACAGAGAGGGGAGGGGCAGGGCGTCTGCAATGGGATACAGGCAGAGGAAGACAGAGCGTCTGCAATGGAATACAGACGGGGGAGGGCCATGCGTCTGCAATGGGATACAGGCAGAGGAAGACAGAGCATCTGCAATGGAATACAGACGGGGGAGAGCCATGCGTCTGCAATGGGATGCAGACAAGCGGAGGACACGGCATCTGCCGTGGGAGAGCGTCTGCAATGAGATATAGACATTGGAGGGCATAGGGTCTGCAATAGAGACAGGCAGTTGAGGGCAGAGCGTCTGCAATTGGATGTAGATGTTGGAGGGCATAGTGTCTACAATGGGAGACAGAAAGGGGAGGGCAGAGCGTCTGCAATGGAATACAGGCATTGGAGAGCACAGCATCTGCAATGAGAGACAGACAGCGGATGGCAGGGCGTCTGCAATGGGACACAGACGGGGGAGGGCAGAGAGTCTGCAATGGGATACAGACGGGGAGGGCAGAGCGTTTGCAATGGGATACAGACAGTAGGAGGGCAGACCATCTGCATGAGGATACAGACGGGGGAGTCCAGCGCATCTGCAATGGCATACAGTCAGAAAACGGTTGTGAGCAAACCTTCAGTAAAAAAGAATCAGTGCAAATGGAGACGATGGGAGCTTTTTGTTTCGTGGAAAAGACAAAACAGCAGAATATTATTTAAATGCAGGGAGAATGCAGAAGTCAGTGGTACAGGGGGATTTGCGTGTCTTCGTACATGAATCACATCAAATTACTCTGAATATGTTGCAAGTGATTTGGAAGAGAAATGGAATGATTCTGTTTCGTGCAAGGGATGTTGAGTATGATCTAAGCCATTTTTTTTTGCATCAGTGCAGGGCAGTGCTGAGATCACATCTGATGTGATAAGGTTTGATAAGGAAAGATAAGGTTTGTTTAGACATAATATTTTTGACAGATTCCCTACAGTATGGAAACAGACTATTTGGCCCAACAAGACCACACATTTATTTACCACTGACGAATGCACATAACACTATGGGTAACTTAGCATGGCCAATTCACCTGTGCTTTCCATCTTTGGATGTGGAAGGAAAATGGAGCACCCAGAGGAAACACACACAAGCACAGTGAGAATGTGCAAACTCCACACAGAGAGTCAACCGAAGCTGGAAACAAACCTGGATCCATGGCACTATGTGGCAGCTGTACTAGCCACTGAATCACATTGCCACCCTTGCTTTTTTCGATACAGTTCAATGACACAGGTACAAACTCTATTCTGCCCTTCAACCATGATACACGTTCCAATATCACATACCATGGATAGTTTATTATCCATTGAAAATGTCATCTTATTGTTATTTATTAGTTCGTTATTATTAATTTTAATAATTATTATTAATGTTTGTTTTTAGACTGGAAAGATTGCATGGCTTTGTGAGTGGGAGATCATGCCTCTCAAATTTGTTTGAGTTCATTGATGAAATGACCAGGAATGTTGATGAGGGTAGGGTGGTAGACATATTCTGTATAGTTTTCAGTAAGGCCTTTGACAAGGTTACCATTGATAGGCTGGTCTGGAAGATTAGAGTCGCATGGAATCCAGAGGGAGCTGGCAAATTAGACACACAATTGGCTTCATGATTGTAAGCAATGAGTACTAGTGGAAGGATGCTCTCGGACTGGAGGCCTGTGACACATGAAGTGCCTCAGGGGTCAGTGCTAGGCCCATTGTTGTTTGTTATCTGTCACAATGATGTTCTTGCGAAGGTACAAGGCATGATTTGGAAACTTGAAGATGACACTGAAATAGGTGGTATCATGCACAGTGAGGAAGCATATCAGATATTGCAGCAGGATCTTGATCAAACTGGAGAAGTGGGCCAATGAATATTTTGGCAACGTTAGATCAAGGTAGGAGTTTCGTGGTGATTGGTAGGACCTTAAGGAGTGTAGTTGAGCAGAGGGAACATGGAGTTTAGGTCCACCGTTCTATGAAAGTGAGATCATATTTAGACATGGTAATGAAGAAGGTTTTACCACACAAGCAAGCATCGGTCAGGACATGGTGGCGAGCCGTTGGGAAGTCATGTTGAAGTTATTCAGGAAGTTGGTGAGGCTGCACTTGTAGTGCTGTGTCAGTTTTAGTCACATTGCGATCAGGAGGATGTTTTTAATTTGGAATGTGTGCAGACAGAATTTACAAAAATGTTGCCATATCTCAATAGTATGAATTATAGGGAGAGGTTGGACAAGTGAGGCCTTTTTTATTTCGAGAATAGAAGACTGAGAGGGATCTTATAGAAGTTTACATGGATAGGGTGAATGGATCCAGCCTTTTTATTCCTAGAGTTGGGGAATCGAGGAGGAGAGGGCATCATTTTAAGGTGAGAGGGAAAAGAATAAAAAGGAAACTGATTGGAACTGTTTCACACAGAGAGTGGTACACAAAACGAATGAGCTGCCAACGGAAGTGGTTGAAGCATTTATATTAACGATATGTAAACGGCATTTGGGCAAGTACATGGACAGGAAAGGACGAGAATGCTATGCGCCAAGTGCAGGGAAATGAGGTTAATGTGGTTAGATATTTGAGTCAGAATGGACGAGTTTGGACAAAAGAGCCTCTCTGCCTCTCTCCATGCTGTAAGACTTGATGACTACAAATAAAACAGGAGAAACGGCGGTTCTCCCGCTCCTTGGATGCTGCCTGACCTGCTGCGCTTTTCCAGCAACTCATTTTCAGCTCTGATCTCCAGCATCTGCAGTCCTCACTTTCTCCCCTAAATAAATCTGTCTAACTTGTTCCTAACACTGACCCTGACACACTCTGAGAACTTTATCATTGGCCATATCACCAACCTAGTTATAATTATTTTTTGTGGCCAGAGGAGGAGTGGGGCTAGAAAAGGGAGCAATAATCCAAAAAAACAGAAACACATGGAATTATCGACTCAATCAGCCAGCGTCAGTGTCGCGGAGTTCGTTTGAGGGGATTCTCAGCGATAGGATTTACATCTATTTAGAAAGACAACGATTGATTAGGGGTAGTCAATATGGATTTGTGTGATGGAATTCATGTTTAATTAATGTGATTGAGTATTATGCAGAGGTGTCAAAGAAGATTGAAGAAGACACTGTGGTGTACATTGTTTACACAGACTTCAGCAAGACATTTAATACGGTCCCTTATCGTCGACAGATTACTTAGATTAGATTATAAGTAATCTAGGAAAAGCTAGCCAATTGGATACAAAATTGGATTGAAGGTAGTGGATTATGTTCCAGAGTGAAGACCTATGGCGAGCGGTGTGCTGAAAGAATCAGTGCTGAGCTCACTGCTTTTCATCACGGATATAAACAAATTTGATGTGATTATCGGTGGCATGTTTAGTAAGTTTACAGATAACATCACCAAAGTAGTGGAGTGGACCGTGAAGAAGATTATCTCAGAATTTAACGGGGTCATTGAACATCAATGAGCCAAGGACTGGCAGATGGAGTTTACTTTACATATTTGTGAGGTTTTGCATTTTGTTAAGTTAAAGTAGGGTAGTGCCCGGGAAATGTTGCTGAACAAGGAGATGTACGGGTGAAGATTCATAGTTTCTTGAAAGTGGAGTTTAGGTCGGTAGAGTGGTGAGGAACGTGGTTGGCATGCTTGCCTTAATCGGTCAGAACATTAAGTTTAGGAGTTGAGATAACGTGCTGCGCTTGTACAGGACGCAGGTGAGGCCACTTTAAGAATACTGCGTACATGTCAGTTGACTCTGCTAAAGGGTGGATGTTATTAAGCTTGCAAGGCTTCAGAAAAGTTTTACAAGGATGTCCTGGAACCTGAAGGTTTGAGCTACACGGAGATGATGAACAGGATGAGGCTTTTCCTCCTGGCCTGTCAGAGGCTGAATGGTGACATGACATGGGTTTAAAAACTCCTGAGGGACATGGACAGTCTGAATAGGCAAGATCTTTTACCCAGTGTAGGGGTGTCCAGAACTAGACTGCATAGGGTGAAGGTGACAGGGCAAAGACTTAGAAGCGACCTGAGGGGAAATTTTTTGATACAGAGGCTGGTGGGTGTACTGCCAGAGGAAGTGGTGAAAGCGGGTACAATTACACGTTTGTCATGTATGTGGATAGGTACATAAATAGGAATGGTTCAGAGGGAGGTGGCAAGTGGGATTAAGCTGCTTGATTGGCAAGGACAATTTGGGCAAAATGATCTGATTACACTCTGTATGACTCTCTTATTCTCACAACGATATGAGGAAAAATTCCAAAAGTGCCATTCGAATGGGAATTCTTTTCGCTAGAAGTTTGTGGTGCTTCTCTGATTACAAGTATTGACAGCTGAATTAGTTAAAGATTTGACAGAGAAGTGAGTCACGGATGATGGGACACAGAGAGGAAGATGAGGCTGAGACCGCAATCTGATCAGCCACAATCTTAATGCCTGGTGGAGAAGGCTCAAATTCTCTAATGACCCACTCCTGCACCTCAGTCCCACGTTTCTGTGTTCCATTCAATCCCTCTAGCCTGCTAGACAGGAGTAGTTGGAGTCCACTTACTGTTATAACATAGTGCACAAAAACAGAGGAGACCATTTCGTCCATCGAGACTGTCCCACACGGTTTGGGAGATTTGGAAAATGTAATTGGAAGGCCCAGGCTGGATATGAAAGAGGTTGCTCATCTCTTTTTACAGAGCTTTCACTCTCAGTAAATTGTGCTTCATTTGTTGATCATGTTTGAGACCCAGATTCACTGTGAATACAACCCCCAAATCTCACCCAGCAATGGCTCATAAAATCCGCTGGTCTCCCTGATTGCAACATTTCATAAAAGCCCTTCCAGGAAAATAACACCTACTAACTTCCCAAAAACAGATTGGGAGAACATCAGAAACAGGGGAAGGACATTCACATCCGAAGCCTGCCTTGCCCTTCACTAAGATCAAGGCTGACATGCTCCAAGTCTCAAATCTCCCTTAATGTTTAAGTTTTCCTGAGCACTTCCATCGAACACAGAACAAAGAACAATACTGATTTGGAGATGCCGGTGTTGGACTGGGGTGTACAAAGTTAAAAATCACACAAAACCAGGTTATAGTCAAACAGATTTAATTAGAAGCACGCTAGATTTCGGAGTGTCGCTCCTTCATCAGGTGATAGTTAAGTGCTCAAGCCTAACACAGAATTTAGAGCAGAAATTTACAGTGTGATTTAACTGAAATTAAACTTTGAAAAATTGATTGTCTGTTAAGCCTTTAATCTGTTAGAATACCATGATAGTTTCACTTCTTTCATATGTAAATCACAAAACTTTGTTTTAAAAATTGCATTCTCAGGTTAGCTGTTAATAATGGTGATAGCTAGACAATATGTTGAAAGTGGTGCACCCTGTGTTGTCTGTCTATGCCATGATGTTTATATTGATTCTAATCTAAAAAGTGAGATAACGGAGTTTTACATGAATTCATGCAGTTTTTGAGCTCAAAGTTCTACATGAATGCATGCAGGTAGGACCTTCAGCCCTCGACGTTGTGCCGTTTGCCCGACTCTAAGATCAGACTAACCTACATGCTTCAGTTCACTTTGTTCCATTGCCTACCCTAGAGTCTCTTAAGTTTCCCTCAAGTATTTGACTCTACTACCACCGCTGGCAGTGCATTCCACACACCCAGCACTCTCTGTGTAAATAATCTACCTTTGATATCTCCCCTAAACCTTCCTCCAATTACCTTAAATTTATGCCACCTAGAGATAGGAAAATGGTTCTGGCCAATCACTCTCTCTTTTTTCCAGGTATGGGGACGGCAAACACGAGGGGACACAACTTGAAAGTGAGGGGAGATAGGTATAAGACAGATGTTTGAGGCAGTTTCTTTATTCAGAGAGTAGTAAGGGTACGGAATGCTTTGCCTGCATCTGTCATAGATTCGCCATGTTTATGTGCATTTAAGACGTCGTTGGACAAGCAAATGGACGGACATGGAAGAATGTAGGTGGGATGGGTTTCAGCTGAGTGTGACAGGGCGGCGCAACATCGAGGGCCTAAGGGCCGTACCGCGCTATAATGTTCTATGTTCTATGCCTCTCATCATCTTGTACACCTCTATCAAGTCACCTCTCATCTATTTTTTCCTCCAGTGAGAAAAGCCCTCGCTGCCTCATGGTTTCTTCATAAGACCTGCCCCTGTCGAGGCAGCATCATGGTAAATCTCCTCTTTACCCTCTCTAAAGCTTTCTTATCCTTCCTATAATGAGGATACCAGAACTGAACACAATATTCCCTGCGCGGTCTGAGCAGGGCTCTACCGAGCTACAGCATAACCTCGTGTCTCTTAAACTCAATCCCCCTGCAACTGATAGCCAAAACACCATGCGCCTCTTAACAACCCAATCAACTTGGATAGCAACTTTGAGGAGTCTGTGGGCACGGACCCCAAGAACCCTCTGTTCCTCCACACTACCAAGAATCTTCCGCCTAGGAACCCTCCAACCACAAGGGATGAATTCAGATATCTACAGCTTCCTCATTTCCCCTCCCCCCACCTTGTCTCAATCCCAACTCTCAAACTCAGCACCACCTTCCAGGCCTGCAATTTTCTTCCTGACCTCTCCGCCCCCACCCCTTCTCCAGCCTATCACCCTCACCTTAACCTCTTTCCACCTATTCCATTTCCAACGCCCCTCCCCCAATTCCCTCCTCCCTACCTTTTATCTTGGCCTGCTTGGCATACTTTCCTCTTTCCTGAAGAAGGACTCATGCCCGAAACGTCGATTATCCTGATCTTTTCATGCTGCCTGACGTGCTGTGCTTTTCCAGCAATACATTTTTCAGCTCCTCAGTTTCTCTTCGTGGCTGAGAAAGCTCTTACATCTCCACACAGTCGCACAGTAACAGCTCCTCTCTCCAAAGAAGCAGTTGACAATGGAACATTACGTTTCTCTATATCTCATCGATATAAGTATTGCTGATGGAGTTGATCACCACACTCAGAGACGAGAGTTGGAGGGAACATAACTCACGGTAAGCAGGGACATCCCATAATAAGTATGATATTCAGGAATGTGTGAAAAGGGGAAATGGTAGAATAACTTCCCATTCTGTTTTCCTTCCAGTCCATCATCAGCAATCTTTTTGCTTGCTTTTCCTCTCTCTCTCTCTCCCTCTCTCTCTCTCTCTCTCTCTCTCTCTCTCAATCTCTCTCCCTTTCTCTCTCACTTTCTCTCTCTTGCTGGACATTATCCACTCGACACAAACCTCCCGCTCACCCTTCCATCCATCCCTGATATAATAATATTATTTCTCAGTTGCATTCAGTTTTGATAGTTTCACTGAACTCGAAACGTTATTTATGTTTTTTTTTCCGACAGACTGCCATACCTGCTGAGATTCTCTAACATTCGTTCAGACGGTGGAGAATTTTATTTCAGATCGCCAGCATCCACATTTAGTGTTGTTGTTTCGCGGGATGCCAGAACCACTGGCAAGGGCAGTATTTGTTGTCCATCACAACTACCCTTGACCACGCGGCCATTTGTCATGGCAATATGGAGGCAATCATATTGCTGTGGATCTGAGTTGACACTTAGTTCAGACAGTGTAAAAACGTTAGGTTTCTTTACCAAAGGTTATCAATTAAATAAGAAAAGAAATCGTGATGGTTTATGCTTGCCATGAGTGAAAGTAGGTTTCATTCCAATTTTTGATATTGGAACTTAAATTTAATCTTCGGCTGTGGTAGGATGTCTGACAATGCTTTTAGAGTCATGACTTGCGCCTCTGAATTACACAGTCAGTGTAATTATTACTCTGTTTAAGAGTCCCTGTTATGAAATAACTGTAGAGAAAAGAACACGTTTGTGGTCAAAATATTTGTAACTGGAGGAGAGGTCAGAAGAGAACTGGAGCCACAAAATCTGTCGTTAACGAAGGGGTACATGATGGCGAAGTCAGCAACAGAACTCAGACAAGTGTGGAGATTGTGGATATTATGAAGGGGGGCGTCGGCAGGTTTGATGGCAGAGAGAATATGGAGATATAAAACAGTTCACGGTAAAGAGGAGACTCAAGGTTCCGAACAGTCTTTTACCTTCTCAGATGTTTATGTGTAAGCAGTTTGGAAATGCATGAGAATGAAGTGGCGTTTGTGACTGAAAGTTTATGTTTTTGTTAAATATAATCAACCAGAATAGCAATAACATTCAGCATCATTCATAGAATTGATAGAGATAGACTTACCAGGCACACCAATGATAGCGAGGATGGGATAGTACCCAGCTTGAATAATCATCAGTCCGGCTCGTATCCGCAAAATTAACAATGCCCAATCCCGGGAAATCCAGTAAAGACCCAAGGATAAACTCCTGTCCATTGTTGGAACATTCCAGTGTAATGTTCTCAGATTCTGATCCATTGTTGAAACATTCCAGGCTAATGTTCTCAGATTAAAATCCATTGTTGGAACATTCTAATGTTCTCAGATTCTGATCTCTCTCTCTTTCTCTGCAGCTGCTGATCCCAATCTTGTTGAGGTTGACTCTGCGCCGAATACTATGGCATAACAAGTTGAAAGAAGTCCCTAATTATGGAAGAGCGATATCCTCCAGTGACCCAGTTAGGTCCAGGAAGACTGATATTAATCACAGTCACTGAACAAACAGCTGCAGTTAACCCATTTCACGGCAATTCTGATATATCACAATAATACTTGGTTGTGTGGGATTTTGATAGCGATGATTATTGGGCTAATGGCACATCTCCAGTTGTAAACATCGAGGTAAAGGAGAGACATAATTCTTCCTCTTCACAACCTCGATGATTCTGCTGTGTTTTGGCAATATAGGAATTGCTGGGCTCCCGAGGCCGTCTGTGTCTGATCACCAGGCCTGCTGCATGTTTTTGCTTTATTTATATATGTTTAACTTTGACTTTTGTCTGTCCAGCATTAAATGGCTGAGGTGGGTTTAGGCATTTTTAAGAGACACCTACAGAGCCATAGACGATGTAAATACAGTCCATTCCTCACGTTCTTGCAGCCACGGCCTTGTCCTGTGGAGTGATGGTCAAACTCTTGTAGAACCAGGATTCTTAGTTTTACCTTTCGCCAGTTATTGCTGGAGCCTCAGCAGGGTTGGAAGTGCTACACATTGTCTCTGAGATTTCTCTCTGAAGTGTCTTTTGATGTTCTTTCCTCCTGGATTGGAGAACTGCATGTCAGACAATCTGTTTCCTGCATTTGTTTTTTGACATTTGTGTGCTTATCCGATGATACCATATTGGAGCAGTTACTGTATAGTAGTTAAATAAACTATTATTCTGTTAAGTTTTCCAACAGAATTAAGTTTAGCAAGTTCCTCTTCCTTTTGTTGTCTTTTATCGACAGTCTTCGAATAAATTGTGTTTTGCTTAATGTCGAATATTTCGACAAAGTAAATTCTATCTCAAACACAGCACCTCACATTTACCAGCGGAATGGGCCGAGCTGGAGGAGTGATAATCATGTCAGGAATTATATCGGATACCCAACCCACCTCTCAGATCCAGCCCGGACCCGTACAAGCCCAGATCAGGTACCTCCTCAACATAAAGCACTGCGTAGACCAGGCTAGTGTACTGCTCAGCAATCAGTTCAGGATCGAACACTGTTTAGAGCTCACATGTTCACTACTTCTGTGTCCAACAGTGCACTGATCTATAAACTTGGACTCGATGATCTGTCCACCACAGGGCGCTGTGCAGAACACACAAAGGCATTGTTCTATACACACGGACTGGATATCTGTGCAGCATGGGGAGCTTTGCAGTGAATAGCAGTGAATTTATCTTTTAATCTGGAGCAGTTACCTTCCCAGCATACGCAGCTGTATGCACCAATTGCTGAATTGCTATGTAACACTATGATAGATCACTGCCCAGCGTGAGGAAACTTGTAGCTCATGCTGGAAGTGACAGGATGTGCAGCACCTCTCCATTTACAGCTCCATATCTCCATTGTGGCATGACACAGGAGTGCTGTGGGTGTGAAATTCACTGCCAGACAGAGATGGCGGGGGAATCAGTTTAAATACCAACAAATGGGAGGAACTTGGTTAAAAGAGAGGGAGAGATTAAGAGAGAATTTCAGAGAAGGATCTGATGGTAGGATTAAAAATTGTGAAATGAGAACATTTCGATAGCATCTTGCAATATAAGCCACTGTTTCTAGGAATGATGGGTGAGCAGGATATTGGTGTAAGTTAAGGTGATTGAGAGTTTTGGATAAGCAATTGTCCTGCAGCGTTGTAACTGGGAGTAGGATCAGCAGAATCTTCGACTCATTGGGCTGAATCGTACAATAATTTGTCTCAGTGCCATTTTCATTGAATGTGACTGAACGAAAATCTGCACGAGGCAGAGCTAGTTTCCTGGTGTTATCTTATCGAACACAACTGATTAACTACCCATTCCACCCCATGGTGTCCCTCTCATTCAACGCCAGCCCGATTTTCCCACCCATTATGGCTGGCAGTGCTCACTATCGCCCGGATGCCCATGGATATTCATTGATCCCAGGTACTGCTGCCATTTTTAAAAGGCCAATGGGCACACGGTTGAGCTTTCTCAGTTTGGTGCTGCCCTGCACAGTTTATCCGAGCATGGCAGATAAGGGAAAATTACACCACAGCTTGTCGACAGCGGCACGGAGGTCCTGGTGATTGTTCTAGTACGGAGGGGGACCATTCTCTTCCCAGAGCATGTTCTGAGCACACCACCCAGCTCAGTGCAGTATCTGCGGTCCGAAGAAAAGTCCAGCAATACAGGAAAAGCATCAATAACCTTCCCCGTTCTGTCAGGATAAGCGTGACCGTATTCTCTCTACTCTCTCAAACTCATTGTATATCTGTTAGCGCCTTCCCCAGAATAAGGCTCCAACACTCTCACCACTGCAATGCAGCTCTCTCTCTCTCTCTCTCTCTCTCACCTATGCAATACCCCCACATGGTTATAAAATGTTCTTATGAGTACACTTTCTAGAATTCTCTGGATGATGTCGGTTGTACAATGTTCCAGATAATTTTCAAAATAATTCAACTTCAGCAAAATGTTCATCCCCCAGCATGTAACGCATCAGAGGAAGGAGTAGAGTTTTACTTTTTTTATATATCACTCAGGATGAAAGTGCATCATGAGGCCATTAAGCCTCTCAAATATGCTCAACGATTTAGACAAAGGGAGCACCTAAACACTTGAAGACTCACTCTCTTCTTGAAGACAGGCGCCACTTTGGAATTTCGCCAATTTCACTGGAACACTCCTGTAATCCCGAGAGTTATGGAATATTTCACACCAGTGCCGCCAGTCACTCTGTAACCACTTCTATTAAAACAAGCTATGAATTGATGATGAGCTGTTTACCTTTGGTCTTTTCTGTTTGAGAAAAGCTTTGTTCATTTTGTTAGAGACAGTACAAAACTTTCAATTTTGTTTATAATATTGGAACTCTTCGTGCCTTCCCCTGTGAGGAACGATGTAAAATGCTGTTTTAAATTCTCTGCCTGTTCCCTGAAACCAGTTCCCCAGTCACATCCTCCAGGTATCCCACATATACTTTCCTGCCTTCCTTCAAAGGGTCACACATATATCATGAATGTTTTTTATTCGATATCGGAAAACTCTTGCAGCTAGTTTCTTTTCATATTTCTTGCCAGTTTTGAAATGTTTTTTCTTTGTATTTTGTTTTATACCATCTGCTTCTTGTTCCGAAAGTAAACTTCACAAATGTGGCCGACGCTCGAGCTCACCAATCTGAATTCTTTAGTTTGTGATTGATTAGTATCCTTCAAGGCCTTTGTGCATCAAGGGTGGTTCATCTTTACATCTTCATATCATCTTCTTTTTCACCAGAGCCAAACATTACTGAGAGTTATTAATCAGTACTTGCTTAAATGTTCCCACATCTTCACCCTCCCATCCCCCATCCCCACATACACACACATCCGCTGACCTTCATCTGTGTCTATTTTCACACTCCGTGTTTGACCAGGTATATGACATAAAACTGCATTTGAAATGCCTGGCTCTTTTCAATCATTCAGGGGGAACCTACGTTTGGTGCTGAACATATGATCAGCGGAGGGTGACTCCATTCTCCCAGTTTCCCTGTCTGTCATTTCTGTTCGATGATGCCACGTTCCTTTGGGAAGCTTCCTACATGTCATCCTTTTCTCTCAAACGAGAAATCCCCTAAATCTGATGGACGGAGCTTTCAGCTGTGTCTGTCCCATCTCCCTCACTTCTGCCCTCACTCCGTCCCCTCATTCCCAGAACAATGATAGTTCTCCCCTTGTCCTCACTTCCTGCTGCACTAGAATCTGCATTCACAGAATCATCCTCCGCCACTTCCACCACCTCCAGCAGTACAGCACCATCAAACACATCTTCCCCTCCCGTCCACTGTCAGAAATTCACAGGGACCATTTCTTCTGTGGCACGCTCCATTACCCCGAACATTTCCCCTCACCCCCATGGCACCTTCCCTTGTAAATGCAGAAGCTGCAACTTTTGCCAATTCATCTCTTCCCTCTTCACTGTCCAAGGCTCTAAACACACCTTCCAGGTGTAGCAGCATTTCACTTTTACGCTTTCAATCCAATCTCCTGTCATTGCCGCTCACAATGCAGTCTCCTTTACATTACTGAGCTAAACAGAAACTGCTTTGATGAACATCTCCACTCTGTCTGTAGGAATGACCCTGACATTCTGATTGCTCCCCATTTCAATTACCTACATTGCTCTCAAGATAATGAGAATTCTTTGAGGATGTAACGACGGGTTGGACCAGAGAGAGTTACTGATCTGAACTTCCAGAAAGCCTCTGATATGGTACCCCACAGGAGGCTGCAGAGTAAGATAAGGACCCATGGTGTCAGAGGACAGGTACCAGCATGGATAAAAGGTTGGCTCTCTTACAGGATGCAGAGTGAGGATAAAATTGTCTCTCTCAGGATGGCAGCCGGTGACTAGCAGTATTCCACAAGTCAGTGTTTGGATCACAAAATTTCACTTTATAGGTTAATGATCTGAGTGGCTGGACAGAAGGCATTCTGGCTACGTTTGCAGATGAATCAAAGATAGGTAGAGGGGCACCTAATATTGAGGAGGTAGGGAGCATACAGAAATATTTCGACAGTTGAGGTGAGTGGGAAAAGGAGCAGCAGATGGAATACAATGTGGGAGAGTGTGAGGTCATGCACTTTCTAATGAAGAATATAGGCATGGACTATTTACTAAATGGGGAAAAAAAATCACAAATCTGAGTAACAAAGGGACTTGGGATTCCAAGCGCAGGATTCGCCTTAGATAAACTTGCTGGTTGAGTCAGTAGTTAAGAAGGCAGATACAATGTTGTCATTCATCTTGAGAGGAGTAGGATATAATGCTGGGGATTCTGAGGCTTTCTAAGGCTCTAATCAGACCACATTTCCAGTATTTTGTGCCTCATACCTCAGGAAGGATGTATTAGACTTGGTGTGCGTCAAGAGAAGGTTCACCAGAAATGAAAAGCTTAGCACATGAGGAACATTGGAGGACTCTGGGTTTTTACTCGATGGAGATTAGAAGGATGAGGGGGGATCTAATTGAAACTTACGGAATATTGAATGATCTGGATACAGACAAAATTGGGAGGACGTTGGCACTGGCAGGAGGACACAGGCGTAGAGAAAAGGGAAAACCCATTAGAACGGAGAAAAGATGAACCGTCTTTAGCCACAGAGTGGTGAAATTGTGGAATTCCTTACCACAGAAGGCTGTGGAAACCAGACCATTTGGCACCAACGATATAGCCAGGAAAGGGAGTGAGGATCTGAAAAGTGACTCCACAGAGTTAGTTTGGAAGCTGAAGAGCAGGACGAGTAGAGTAGTGATCTCAGGTTTGCTACCAGTGGCACGAGCTAGTGAGATGAGGAATAGTCAGCGAATGCAGCTTCACACGTGACTTCGAGGGTGGTGCAGGAGGGAGGGCTTCAGTTACCTAGACCATCGGTATACCTTCTGGTTAAGGTGGGACCTATACACGAAAGACGGGTTGCACCTGAACTGGAGGGGCACAAATGTCCGGTTTGGGAGGTATGCTCGTGTCGTTTAGGCCGGTTTAAATGAGTTTGGCAGGGCGGTAGGAATAAGACCACGTGTCTGAGAGGGGGTTAGTTGCAGACAGGACAGTGACAGGATATATTTAATCTTTCAGGAAGGTTTCTCACGCGATGAAACAAAGGGATAAGTTGAAGTGTGTCTGCTTTAATGCAAGGAATGTCTGAAATAAGAGTGACAAACTTAGCGCATGGATCAGTACTTGGGGCTACGATGTCGTGGCCATAACAGAGATGTATGTTTCACAGGAGCAGGGATGGTTGCTTGATGTTCCAGGGTTTAAAACGTTTAAAAATGTTTCGGGGCGGCACAGTGTCTCAATGGTTAGTACTGCTGCCTCACAGCGCCAGAGACTCGGGTTCAATTCCCAACTGAGGGGACTGTCTGTGGGTGTGTTCCAGTTTCCTTCCATAATCCAAAGATGTGCAGTTTTGGTAAATTGGTCATGCTAAATTGCCCATAGTGTTAGATGAAGGGGACTGGTTCAGGGTGGGTTGGTGTGGACTTGTTGGGCCCTAAGGCCTGTTTCCACACTGCAAGTAATCTAATTTTATCTAAAAAAAGAACAGGATGGGTGGAAAATGGGAAAAGGGTGTAACATTGCTAATCAGAGAGTGCGTCACAGCTACAGAAATGAAGGTTGTTGAGGAAGGTTTGTCTCCTGAGTCAGTATGGGTGGAATTTAGGAACAGCAAGGGAACAGTCACGGCATTTGGGGGTTTTCTACAGATCACCTAATAGCAGTAGAGAGATTGAAGATCTCATAGGCGGGCAGATTCTAGAATAATGCAAACGTAGCAGGGTTATTGTTATGGGTGATTTCAACTTTTCCAATATCGCCTGGAACCTCCTAAGTGCAGATGGTGTGGATGAAGCCATTTTTGTCAGGTGTGTTCAAGACCGTTTCCTTGCTCAGTATGTAGATAGACCGACGAGGGGAGAGGCTATTTTGGATTTGGTGCTCAGCAACGAGACAGGACAGGTGTCAGAACTCACGGTGGGAGAGCACTTTGTTGAAAGTGATCACAACTGCCTCACATGTAGCATAGTCTGCGAGAATGAAAGGTGCAGTTTCGGAGGGTAGATGTTTAATTGTGGAAAAGGAAATTATAACGCTATCAGACAGGAGTTGGGAAGTACAGACTGGGAGCAATTGTTCCACAGAAAGGGCACAGCAGATATGTGGAGACTGTTTAAGGAGCAGTTGTTGCCAGTGATACACAAATTTGTTCCTCTGAGACAGATAAGAAGGGGTAAGATTAAGGAACCTTGGATGATGAGAACAGAGAAACTTCTCGACAAAAAGAAGCAAGCAGCTTACGGAAGATGGAGGAAGCAAGAATCTAGCACATCTTTAGAGGATTACAGTCTTGCTAGAAAGGAACTCATAAATGGAACGAGGCGAGCCATGATGGGGCACGAAAAAAGGCTTGACAAGAAGTATTAGAGAGAATCCAAAAGCATTTTTCTCATACGTGAGGAATAAGGGAATAATCAGGGAGAAGGTAAGGGAACTTCTGCATGGAGTCTGAGCAGATAGGGGAAACCATAAATGAGTTTTTTTGCTTCGATTTTCACCAAGCAAAGAGAACGTGTTGTAAATGAAAACTTAGAGTAGCTGAGCCAGATCAGTCTTGACCAGGTCAAGATTGATGAAGTTGATGTGCTAGCAATTTTGGAAAACATTGAGATGGATACGTCCCCAGGGCCAGACCAGATTTATCCTACACTGCTCCGGGAAGCAAGAAAGGAGGTTTTAAAGTCACTCGTGATGATCTTTGCCTCCTCACTCTCCACTGGAGTCGTACTGGAGGATTGGAAGGAGGCAAAAGTTGTTCCTTATTTCAAGAAGGATAATAGGGAAATCCCTGGCAATTAGAGACCAGTCAGTCTTAAGTCTGTGGTCATCAAAGTTTGGAAAAAGTTCCGAGGGATAGGATTTATGACTATCTGGCAAAGCATAGTGTGACTAAAGGGCAGTCGTTCCTCACAAATCTTCTTGATTTCTTTGAGGTGTCAAGACAGGTTGACTACAGTCAAGCAGTGGATGTGGTGCATGTCGACTTCAGCAAGGTATTTGAGAGGGTTCCCCATTGATGGCTCATTCATAAAGTCTGGAAGGATGGGATACAGGGAGATTAGGCTATCTGGATTCAGACTTGGCTGGCTGGCTGAAGGAAGACAGTGGATGGAAAGTATTCTGCTGGGAGGACAGTGTTGAGAGGGATGCAACAGGACTACGTTCTTGGTCCTCTGATCTTTGTAGTTTTTATACATGACTTGGATGAGGAGGTTATGTGGTGGGTTAGTAAATTTGCTGATGGCATAACGGTTGGAGGTGTCGTCAATAGTATAGGGGGCTTCTGTAGGCTGCAGCGCGACATAGACAGGATGCAGAGCTGGGCTGAGAAATGGCAGATGGAGTTCAACCTGGATAAATGCGAAGTGATGCATTTTGGAAGGTCAAATTCGAATCCTGAATATAGCATTAAATACAGGATTCTTGGCAGTGTGGTGGAACTAGAGGGATCTGGCTGCACAAGTGCACAGATCCTTTCAAAGTTGCCAACCAAGTGGATAGGGTGTCAAGAAAGTATATGGTGTTTCGGCTTTCATTAACAGCGGGATCGAGTTTAAGAGCCGCAAAGTTTTGCTGCAGCACGACCTGTCCCTGGTGAGACCACACTTCGAATATTGTGTCCAGTTGTGGACGCCCTGCTATAGGAAAGATACAGAGGCCTTGGAGAGGGTGCAAAGAAGGTTTACCACGATGCTGCCTGGACTGGAAGGCTTGCTTTATGAAGAAAGTTTGAACAAGCTTGGACCTTTCTCTCTGGAGAGAAGGAGGAGAGAGGAGATCTGATCGAGGTGTACAAAATAATGAGAGGAATAGATAGAGTCAACATCCAGGACTTTTCCCCAGGGCAGGATTGACTAGTACGTGAAGTCATAGTTTGAAAATATTAAGAGGAAGGTAAAAGAGAGATGTCAGATGTAGGTAGGTTCTTTACGCAGAGAGTTGTGAATTCATGAAATGCATTGCCAGAGGTGGTGGTGGAAGCAGAGTCATTGGGGACATTTATGTGACTTTTGGACATGCACATGGATAGCAGTGAGTTGAGGGGTGCGTAGCTTTCAGCTTCCTGTCACAGTTCCAAGTTGTGCAGGTTAGGTGAACTGGCCATGCTGAATTGCCGATTGTTTCAGGGATGTTGATGTGATGTGTAACACTCTTTGCAGGGTCAGTATAAACCTGTTGGGCTGAAGGGCCTGTTTCCACACTGTAGGGATTCTAAGAAAATGCAGGCTGCTGCAATATTCAAATGGAGCACAACCCAAGCTCGAGTAACACCTCACTTTACACTTTGGTACGTTACAGTCTGTAGGAGTTAATATTCAATTCCATACATTCACTGGCTGAACCCATTATGGCTGTTCTTCCTTTTCCATACACTCTCCCTCCTGGGCTCCCTAAGTTCGTGTCTTGTTTATGTTGCATTCTACAGAGAAAATCAATTTCTAATATTTACACGTTAATTTACACATTAATATATCTGTGTCTCTTTCACCACAATTTAAAGCCCATTTGTCTTTCGCACTGGGCCTCCAAACACTATTTCCCACCTCTGCCAAGATAATAAAACGCTCGTCTTTCAATCCTTTACACGTTTGAAGAAGATTTACACTGGACTTGAAGATTAAAACTTGTTTCTCTGACTCACTGATTTCCTTCAAAAATGAAAAGTTACAGAACACATTTTCAATTTAGCAAAGATCATTGGATACAGGAAATCTGAAACAAAACCAATAATTGTTGGACTTACTGGATGCTTTGAGGAACAGAGACCGAACCCGAAAGATTACCTCTGCTTTCATTCCACAGATGCTGTCAGACTTGCCAGTGTCTTCAGCAATTTCTGTTTTTGAACAACTTTCAAACATGTGTGTCAAAGCTGCTCACACGTCCCTGTCCAACAGGGAGCGCCATACACCGGGAAGTGAATGATAACGCAAGGTACACAAACTCATCTGTTCTGAAACTACATAAGGCTGGAATCACCGACACGACAGAGTCTAAATCATGGTCATGGAGAGAATCCGAGGGAAACACATTCGCTTTAAACAGAAGATGGCATTACTGGAGGGGGAAAGATTCAGATAAAAACGTGAAATGCTTTTGAGGAATGTACAAATTGGAGTCATGGCATCATGGAGAGACCTTAACAGGATAAGAATTTTTCAAAAAGGAAGCGTTTCCTCATCAGAAACCGGGATAGGGCACTGAGTACAGGGGAGAAGGGTGATCGGGTCCCCGTGCGAATTGAGGACAGGCAGCAGAATTGTATTGCAGATATTGCTGCTCAAACTGGACATTCATGTGATGCTGCAAATCATAGCAACTGTAGTAGCAGCAGCAGCAGAATTATATTCAGCAACAATATAATCTCTCAGTCTACCATTACCATAAAGCCGATCTCCGAATCAGGGATGAGTGTGGGTGAACATGCCATGTCAGAACAGTGTGTACCTAAACCTGATGACAACCCATTCAAGCTACCGCACTTACTGCTTACATTAACAAACAGCAGAACTAACATCTGAGAGAGAGGGCGGAATGACTCCAAGACTGTGGCCACTTCTTTCAAAACCAGCTATGAATTACTGCTGACCTGTCTACTCTTACTCTTATCTGTTAGAAAAATCCTTTTTCCTTTTGTTAGAGACGGTTCAAGAACTTCCCTCATATTACCATTTTGTTTACACCATTGAAATACTTACTGTGCTTTCCCCTGTGAGGAAAGATGTAAAACACGGGTTTAAGTTATCTGTCTGTTCCCTATGGGCAATGTTTCAGTCACACCCTCCAATTAACATCAGTATACTTTCCTGACTTAATTTCACCTAAGGTCACACACTCATCTTGAACTTTTTTTATATGCTCGGAAAAGCTCGTGCTGCTTGTTTTTTGTATTTCTTGCCAATTGACTACACCATATGATTTTTCTCTTTTCGTCCCTTTCTAGATTCATAGTCATATAGCGCAAAAACAGAACCCTTGGTCCAACTTGTCCATGCTGACCAGGTTTTCCAAAGTAAACTAGTCCCATCTGATTACATTTTGTACATATGCCTCTAAACTTTTCCCATTCATATGTTTGTCCGAATGAGTTTTAAATGTTATAGCTGTACTTGCATCTCCCACTCTTCCTCTGACAACTCATTCCATATACACACATCACCCTCTGTGTGAAAACATTGACGCTTCGTCCATTTCAAATATTCCCTCTTTCACCTTAAATCTATTCCTTCTATGGTTGAACTCCCCCATTCCGTGGAAAATCCCTTGGTTATTCACTCTATTCATACCTTTCATGATTTTATAAACTTCTACAATGTCATCCCTCAACGTCCTACACGCTATCTGACACTAACTTTACGAACAAGCATTTAAAGATAAATACTGCAAATTTGAAACAGTATTCAAATGACAGATAAATAACACTCAACCCAAGCTTCGTACTGTGATTTGTTTTCCTCCATGTTACCACACTAAGGCAACAGGAAACTCTTACGAGTACCAATAAGAGGTCAAACACCTGAATTGCTTCGTCCAATCGTGTGATGATCTCTAAAGTGAAAGCGCATCTCTGGCCTGAACCATATAAGAAGGGAAATTCTTGTACCACACGGTCAGAGTGCAGCTCCCTTTCGCAGAGTGAGATGAAGGCTGAGTATACTGTTTGAAATTTGGATCACAGTGTGAATTCAGTGCAAAGGGGGAGAGGTGTTTTCAATAAGGTTTACGCCAAGAAGGAAACTTTCCGGAATGAGATGTGAGTGGGAGGTGTAAAACAACATGAATGGAGAGGCCGAGCCACAGTGAGACCAAAGGTAAAGTGGCAGCACAAAACACAGCTTGATGCTACAGCAGAGTAGGTAGACTTGATCAGAGAGTTTCAGATGAAATGGATAGGGACCATAATGTGAGAGAATGTTCTCCGTAATTTGAGAAGAAGAACCTGGAATCAGGAAGGGGAGACGAGCAGGGAAGAGGATGGAGCAGCAATGGCAGTGTTTTCGGGTGGGGGGGCGCAGGACGGGGTAAATCAGGAAGCACAGCTGTAATTCATGCTTAACATCAGCTTATGGTCCCTGAAATAAACATTCTAAATCTGGCCCTCCACTAATGCTCATCAATAGTATTCTTGAGAGCTTTTGTGAACGATGGTGTTTCACATGCTTATGGAGTTCTTCTTTTGAACAGAAACAATAATTACTGAGCGGTTCAGGATATCTGCTTGAATGTCTGCTCATGTATCCTCACTGACCTTCCTCTGGGTCTATTTTCAAAATCCGCTTCAGACTAGATGAGAGGCAGAAATTCTCAATTCAGATGCTTGGTTATGACATAAGGTTATTACATACTCCTGCCTATTACATAAGGAGGGAAGGAGCGTAGTCAACACATCGAGATATTAAACAGGAACACCGGAGTCGCCAAGTCAGGTCCTTGAGCTCCTTCCAGATGACCAGGAGGTGGCCATTCAGCATATCGAACCACGTGTACAGAAATAGGAAGATGTATTTGATGCCCCAACATAACAAAGAGTGAAGCAGAGCCTAAACAGATAGACTGTTCTATGTTGTTCCTCCTGGTGCTTTACTAGTGGTACATATGTGTCACTTTAACTTGGTTTGCTGAACATGAGAAGGAAAAGTGAATGATTTGTGCCAAGTCTCAAGGAAATGCCTTCTATCTCCGAGAAGACATTATTGCACTCCTATGGAGGTTAGAAGCTGGTGGGAAAGGCGAACAATTTCAGGAGTAAGGCATTAAAGCTACTGGTAGATTTATGAACAGTGCAGAGACACACATCAACTGCACATTTAGACGGTGAGAATTCATTCAGAGCCTGGAGCCCCCTCTCAATCAACATGGGGTCTCCACACTGGTACGTGTGCTACTTGGAATTACATAACATGGGGAAAATGCAATTTCTCACAAATCACCATTTTTTTTCTGGACATAATAAATGTTAGTCCATCATCCTCAAGTTTAAATGTAATCGCTTGTTATTCTCTCGCTGTGTTACGTATTTCGCTGGATTATACTCTCATATCTTTTATCAGTCAATTATCGTTTAGACAATGCAATTCAATAATTTGTTTGCAAAGGTGCAAACATCTAATTGCACAGTTTGTATGCCTTTTCTTTTTTAGATTTTTTTGTAGCCTTAGCCAAAAAGTAAATGTTTTATTTACTGAACAGCTTTGGCCAACTGTCTGTGTGGCGTTTGCACATTGTCCCCGTGTCTGCGTGGGCGGGTGCTACGGTTTCCTCCCACAGTCCAAAGATATGCAGGTTAGGTGAATTGGCCATGCTAAATTGCCCATAGTGTCAGGGATGAATAGAGGGTAGGGGAATGGGTCTGGGTGGGTTACTCTTTTGAAGCTCGTTGTGGACCTGTTGGGCAGAAGGGCCTGTTTCCATACTGTAAGTAATCTTAAAAAAAGTGACCTGTTTATCCTGATTCAAGGGTCAGACACAGAATGTATTTTTAATGGGCTAAGAAACAGAAAGGAATAGAAGACAGTGACTGTGGAGACTGATGAGGAGTAAAGTGACATCCCCGCCCCCCCCCCACCCCAGTCCCCAATGTCTTCTTGACAGACAGAATAATATCAAATGGAGAGAAAGAAACAGAATATATTCGGAAGAAGGAATTGCAAGTGACAATGTAAATAAAACAGGATAATTTGAAATGGAATGGCCGAATAACGATTGATCAGTGTATGTGTCTGTGTGTGTGAGAGAGAGAGAGAGAGAAAGAGAGAGAGAGAGAAAGTGCCTCTGTGTCTGTGAGAGTGTGTGTGTGTCTGTGTGAGGGCGTGTGTGTCTGTGTGTGTCTGTGTGTGCGAGTGAGTGTGTGTGCCTGTGTGTGTATGAGTGTGTGTGGATGTCTGTATGTGTGTCTCTGTGTGTGAGTGTGAATCTGTGTGTGTGGGTGTCTGTGTGTGTGTGGGTGTCTGTATGTGTGTGTCTGTTTGTTTGAGTGAGTGTGTCTATGTGTATGTGTGTGCGTGTGTGTGTGCGCGCGCGCATGCATGCAGATACCTAAGACTGTTCATATGTGTGCACCATATCCAGAATGAAAAAGAGATACATAGTTAACAAAAATGATGCACGTGATGTACAAAATTTATAAAACGTTAACATGTTATTTAGTCTTCAGCTGAGATGTTATGTTCCCCTTCTTTTAACGTACCCTCTACCTCCTGCCTCTTCCTTGCATTCCCAGACCTAATCTCTCATTTTTGTCAGGATGTATGTTATAAATTCCTGCTTCTTGTGCTCCAATTTATTTCAGTTAAACAATTTTCTACCGGGAAACATATACATTGGCCTGCTGGGTTCTGTCAACAACTGTTGCCTGTCATAATGCTGGAGATCAAAATTCTGGCATCAGACCGACATTTCAACATATAACTCTGTTTGCACATACACTGTACAAAGGACCACAACACACAGGAATTGTCAAACCAAATACAGAAATACATATACATATGTCAGTCATGTAGACTTCTCTATTTTTATATCTCCATGTCGAAATTCTCTCTCTATCTGTCCCTCGATTTCTCTTTTAATCTAATTGATACATCGTCCAATCGTTCTTTCTGTCCTATGCCTCAGACTTCCGTCCTTCTGTTTACAGCTATTGCTCACTTTTGGATGTGATGTCTTATAATTGAGTAATGTAATTACAGGACATGAGGGAGCAGTTGGCCAGAGTTAGTTGGAAGGGAAGCTGAGCACGGGAAGATGGTGAAAGAGCAATGGCAGAGGTTTCAGGAGATAATTCAGCAGCACATCAGAAATTCACCCCCAAGTAAGAAGAACAATATTCAGCAGAAGACAAGTCAGCCGTGCGTGATAACGAATTCAGGGACAGCAAAAAAACAAAAGAAAATGCACACAATGGGGTGAAGATTATTAGGAATCCAAAGGATTAGGAAATCTACAAATTCGAGCATGGATAACTAATAACAGCAAATGGGAGGAGAGGGTGAAATATAATATTACGCTTCTTAATCCTGTAAAATAATAACGAAAACGATTTTGAGATATATAACAAGGAAGACAGGGAGTAAAAAACAAACAAAGGACTTTTGAAAAATGAGGCTTGAGTATTTATGGGAAACAATGGAATGGGAGAGGAATTGAACAGATACATTACATCAGTCTTCACGGTGGAAGACACCAATAAAATGCCAGACTTCAAGACAGTCAGGGTATAGAGGTGAGTATACTGACCTCAGTAAGGAGGAGGTTCTGGTCAAGGTGAAGTTGAATCAATCAGCGAGATCAGTTGGACAACAGCTCGTAGTGACACGGAAGGCGATTGTTGTGGCATTGTTGGTGATCTTTCAGTAAACGTTGGAGTAAGGGAGGACTGGTAAATGTAACCTCCCCGATTAAGGAGAGAGGGACAAGAAGATAGGAAATGATAGAAGGACTTATTGGATCATTGGGTTTATGAAAAGATGTGTGGAGTATAAGAACAAGGAAGTTGTGAAGTATATTGGAAATGGTGTGATTAAGCTACAGCATAACAAGAGTTATGTTTACAATGCCATTGTGAATAGCAGAGATGAAAATCCGCTTAAAACAAAGGAAATCAGTTCGAAGCAGACAGGAGCATTAGTGACAAAAAGAATGTTTCCTAGATCCTGCAGTGAGAATGTTCAGATAAGATTGTCAGTAAACAGACAAAAAAGAATAGGAAAAGCACAATAAAATCTGTTGCTGATAAGGTCTCAACGTGCAACTATGTCGCCAATCCATATGAAGCTGAAAAAGCAAAGCAAGTGAGACAGCATCCTAGGAACAGGAAAGTCAACGTTTCAGGCTGAAAGACTTCATCAGGATTGGAGTGAGGGAAGGGGAACCGGGAAGTAAATAGAGGGAGGGGCGTGGAGCTGTTGGAAGGGTAGGTGGAATGGCGATGGGGGGATGCAGGCAGAGAATTATTGTGATTGGTCAGTGGGAAGGATGCAACAGACATACGGATGGGAAGATGGACAACTTTGGTCAGGTCAGGGAAGAGGACATGGGGTAAGGCTGTGGGTTAAGAGACTTTGAAGCCAGTGAAGTCAATATTGAGACCATTGAGCTGTAAGGTCTCCAGCTGAAATATCAAGTTTTGTTCTCCAGTTTCTGTTTGGCTTCACTCTGACAGTGGAGGAGACCAAAGATGGACCTGTTGCCGGATGAACACAAGGAGGGGAGTGATTGAAATGGATGACAACTGGAATGCTACGTTTGTTAAAGCGTGCAGAGAGCAGATACTACATGAATATGTCCCTGAGTCTCCCTTTGGTCTCCACAACATAGAGGAGACCATGTTGGGAGTTGTAGACGAGCTCGGTGGGCCAGGATCAGGCTCTGTGTGGAGCATTGGTGCTCTGCACGAGACAACCAACTCGACTTTCCAGTTACCATTCATTTTAATTTCCACTCACACTCGCACAGCGACATGACCATCCTTAGCCTATCCACTGTCAGAGTAACACCACTTGAGAGATTACCTTTGAAACTGATAGCACAATGTCCTCAATATTGACTGAATCTGCTTCAAAAGCCCTCCAGCCAGAGCCTTATACCTTGTCCATTTTCCCTGACCAAACCCACCTGTATCTGTTCCATCCTTCCCACTGACCAATCACAGCAACCTCATACCTACATATACCTACCACCACTATACCTACACGCCGCCCTTCCATATCCCATCACTCCATTTCTGGGCTCCTCTCCCCCACACCAGTCCTGACGAAAGTTCCAAGATCAAAACATTGCCTTTGCTGCTCCTATAAGTCTATCTGGTCTGTTGTGTTTATCCAGCTCCAAGTTTATTAACTCTTCCCTCCCGCACCTATAGTACTTCCTCCCTCCAAGCTGTGGAACTAGGTGGTCTACATATAACAAGAAATAAATTTGGACATGTGAAAAGAGCGCGGACACATTCATAATTTCTTAACAACTCAATACACACCTTCCAGATGAAGCAGCATTTCATTTCTACTCTTTCAATCCAGTCTCCTGTCATTGTTGCTCACAATGCAGTCTCCTTTACATTGGGGAGACCAACAGAAACTGTTTTGAGGAACACTCCCACTCTGTCTGTGTGAATAACCCTGACCTTCTCATTGCTTCCCATTTCAATAACGTACCTTGCTGTCATGCTAACATTTCAGTCCTGGGCTGCTGTAATTCTCCAATGAAGCACAACTCAACCTTCAGTAACACCTCACTTTAGACCTTGGTACGTTGTATCCTGAAGGAGTTTTTATTCAATTCCATACTTCCACAACCTGACCGCATTATGGCTATTCTCCATTCTTCGCACATTCTTTCTCCTGGTCTCCCAATGAACTTGCCCTGTTTGTGAATCATTTGTCTTGCACTTAATTAAGGAACCCATTTCCCCCCTTCACAAACTAATTAATACTCATTTTACATTTGACTCTCTTTCATCAGAAATAAAAGTCAACTTATCAGTGGCATTGATCCTCCACATCATCGTGTTTCCCGACACCCCTCCTCTACCTCGGTGAAGGGATTTAAAAGCTCATTTTCCAATCCTTTTCTGTTCTGAAAATGAGTCACACTGGACATGAAATGCTAACTCTGTTTCTCTCTCTCCGCAGATGCTGCCAGATCTGTTGTGTTTCTCCAGAAATGGAAAAAGCACATTTGCAATTAACCAAATAACTCTGGATACTTGAAATCTGAAACGAGAACAAAAAAGAAACTGCGAGCCTTGAATAATGCTCACTGCACCCAAATGATTAAGTCTGCTTTCACTACACGGATGCTGCCAGACCTGCTTAATTTCTATAGCAATTTCTGCTTTACACCACGTTTCAAAGACATGTGTCAACTTGGCTCGAACGCCCTGTTCACCCTTTAGCGCCATATGCCTGGCAGTGAAAGATACAATTTCCGTGTCTCTGAAATGGCGTAAAGCTGGCATCACTGACACTACAGAGTTCTTACTGTTAGTCAGGGAGAGAAACAGAGTGACATGCATTCACTCTAAACACAGAAGGTAGCACATACTGGAAAGAACATAGAAAGAATATAGAACATAGAAAAATACAGCGCAGTACAGGCCCTTCGGCCATCGAGGTTGCACCGATCCAAGCCCACCTAACCTACACTAGCCCACTTTCCTCCATATGCCTATCCAATGCCCGTTTAAATGGCCGTAAAGAGGGAGAGTCCACCACTGTTACTGGCAGGGCATTCCATGAACTCACGACTCGCTGAATAAAGAATCTACCCCTAACATCAGTCCTATACAAACCACCCCTTAATTTAAAACGATGTCCCCTCGTAATATCTGACTCCATACGTGGAAAAAGGTTCTCATGGTCAACCCTATCTCAACCCCTAATCATCTTGTACACCTCTATCAAGTCACCTCGTAAACTTCTTTTCTCCAATGACAACAGCCCCAAGTGCCTCAGCCTTTCCTGAGGATTCAGATGATTATGTTAAAGGGTGTTGGGCAATGAGACAAATTGTAAGTGTGACACCATGGAGAGACCCTCAGTAGATTGAGAATGTAAAATTGAAAGTGTGCCACATCAGAAACCAGCGTAGGTCACTGAGTACATGGCTGATGGGTGACTGGGACTTGGTGTGAACTGGGGGACAGGGAGCTGGACTGTATTAGAGATTTTGCACCTCAAACTGCGTGTTCCATGTGATGCTGTAGACCACAACAGCAACAGAAGCAAAGTTATATTCAACCATAATCTGTAACTTTTTGCCTGGCACTATCCCTCAGTCTACCATTACCAATAAAAGAATCTATGCTTCAGCGACGAGTGTGGTGAACATGCCAGTGCAGAACTATGTGTACCTAAAACTGATGGCAAACAATAAAGCTACCACACTTGACTGTTTACATTCCAAACAGCATGACTACCATCTCATAGGGAGGGCTGAATAATTGCAAGACCAAAAGATTAGTTCAAAGCTCTACAGTCTTGCCACATCCAATCATAAATGGATTAAACAACTCACTGCAGGACAGGGCCCAACACATGTCCCCCTCCTTAATAATGGAAAAGGCAAGCATGTAGTTATTTGCGACATACTCAGCATCGGAAAAGGTAAACACAGGCCTGTCAACCCTACAGAGACCCCCTTCCTAACACCTGAGAGCTTGTGATAACACTGACAGAGCTTTCCCACAGACTGCATACAAACATTGGGAAAGGAATAGGTAATTCAACACAGTGAGCCCCACGTTCTCACCATGCAGTCTTCACTTTCTCCTAATGTAATGGAAGGATGTGATCACAGTTTCCAGAATTTGACTGTCATGATGGAATGGAGGGGGTGATGTTGGTCATACTGTAATTATTCTCTTCTTAAGGGAGTTGTCAAAGTTGTGCATTTCGACAGTATCCTTTAACATGAGCCAGTGCTTCATGGAATGATGGGGGAACAGGATATTTCTGTGATTTCAGGAGAGTTTTGGATTAACATTTGTTCTGCAGCTTTGTAAATGGGAGTTGGGTCAGAACAGACTTCGACCCATTGGGCTGAATCTAACAGTAATTTATCTCAGTGGCATTTCCATTGAGCGCGACAGAGGGATCGTCAACACGATGCTGAGCTAGTTTCCTGGTGCTAATTTATCTAACTCACTTCATTAACTACCCATCCCACCCCATGGTGTCCCACTCATTCAATACCAGACCGATTCTGACAACCATCATGCATGGAGGTACTCACCATCGTCTGGATGCCCACGGATATTCCGTGATCCCTGGCATTGGTGGCATCTTTAATAGGCCAAGGGGCACACGGCTGACCTTTCTCAGTTCAGAGCTGCCATGCACAGTTTACCCCAAGCATGGCAGATAAGAGGCAATTACACCACGGTTTGTAGACAGGGGTATGTAGGTCCTGGCGGGTGGGCTAGCACAGAGAAGGACCATTCTCTTCTAAGAGGGGGCCACACCACCAGACCTACCGAGCATGGTCTGAGCTCACCACCCAGCTCAGTGTAGTATCTGCGGTCTGAAGAAATGTCCAGCAATACAGGACAGGCATCAATAACTTTCCCTGCTCTGTCAGGATAAGGGTCACTGTATTGTCTCTGCTCCGTCACACTCACTGTATTTCTGTTATAGCACCGACCCCGAGCAAGGCTCATGTGCCATCACCCTCACTATTGCGTGCAACACCTTCCCTCTCTCTGTCTCTCTCTGCTTCTCTCAAATCCAGTATACCCCCTACATTAAGAATGCTGACTGTGTACAACACTGTGGACAGACCCGGACCGAAAACCTCTTCATTTCGTCCCCCCGACCCCCCCCCCCCCCGCTCCCACCTAGAGCAGTACGATCAGCAGGCTCCACACTCACTCCCTCCCTCCCTTTCTCCCAATCCAGGAGAAAAAGGCTGGAATAGGACAGGAAGGGCCAAGCCGGGTGGTGGAGTGCCGGACATCTGTTCCATTAGACCCTTCCCCCCGCCATGTGGGGAGGACCCTGGTATGAGCCGGAGAGGACGGGGTGCCTCGTGTGGAGATTCTGAAACATCCATGTCCCACGGACCGAGTAAGGAGCAAGGTTCAGTGAAGGGTAATTCTCACGTTAAACCTGCTGGCAGCTCCGTTCCTTTTGCCCCATCACAACTTAGAAACCTTGGCCCTGATGTCATCTCGCTTTTTTATGGAGCTGGTACAAATAGAATACCCACGGTCTTGGTGGGCAGGAGGGTGGGCTCATAACACATCGTCACCACTACCTCCCAGGAAGGGAGCACGGAGACTCCCTCCTACACTCCTCCTGTAAACAGCTCAGATACTGAAACTAAGAAAGTTACTGCTCTCCTCACTTGTCCTGACATCTTCAATAATCTGTGCTCAAATACACCCAGGTCCCTCTGCTCCTGCACCCCGTTTATAACTGTACAGCCTGTTTTCCTTCCATAGTACATCAACTCATAATGTCCTGCTTTGATTGTCGGATGAAATATACCTGAAATCTACAACAAGTTGGCGTTATCCTGTTGTTGTTGTAGTACACTGCCCTCCACATACTTTGCAATTCTTCCAGGTTTGGTGACATCAACAAGCATCGAAGTTGTCATAGTATCAGACTCCAGTCAAAATAACTGAAACAGAATGTGGCGCTGGAAAAGTAGAGCAGGTCAGAAAGTAATGACTGCAGATGTTGGACATCAAAGCCGACAGTGTGCTGCTGGAAAGGCAAAGCACGCCAGGATAGAATTCGGATTACAGACAGGGCTGATGAACGTCTTATACATGTACTGACAATTCTCCTGGTCGTCGGATGCTGCCTGACCTGCTGTGCTTTTCAGGCACCACACGCTCAGCTTTGATCCCCAACATCTGCCGTCCTTACTTTCTCCTGCAGAACAATTGAAATACTGACAGACTCACTGGTGTGATCAAGGCATACACTGATAGCAAACGAGCGTCAAAAATAACAACACACATCCCAAAGACCCAGAGAAAAAAAAAGTCATGCTGCAAGCAGAGAAATAGAAACAATGTGGCACACCTTACTGAGTGGGTGAAATAGTGAGAATTTATCACAGAGAAAGAGAAATATCGATCGACTCCCATGTTTGTCTCGTGTCAGTATATCTGTGTGTGTGTCTGTGTGTGTGTGTGTGTGTGTGTGTGTGAGCGCATGCCCATTTATTCGTATGTCTGCATCTGCATGTATGTATTAGAATGTGTAACTGTGCGTATTAGATTTTGTGTGTATCTCTGTGTGAGACTGGTCTGATGGTCCCTGCGTTGCTTAATGTGATGGACTTCGACATTCTGCTGGCCTCTCCATTCCACTGCATAGACAGTGATGGAGGGTGAAAACCGTCTGGACTCCAGTCAGAGAGGGTGGGCAGCAGGTCACAGCATCATGCACGCTAACAGCAACATCAATAGAAATACACACAGACACACTCACACACACATGCATGCAGTCTCTCTCTAGAGGGGTGTGGAGAGGATTGCAGCTGTACTGGGGCTTATATAGAGAAACGTCTGGGCCCCCTCTGCCATGTAGAATTAATTTGTCTTTGGGAGGTATTAATGACAAACAGTGCACATATTAGGATTGTTTCCACAGCAGTTGTCTTCAGTGAACCATTGATGGAATGAGACGAGATAATTTCACTTCACGTTCTGCTACTTGCATTTGATTTGCTCTACACTCTGACAAATGATAAGTGCGAAAGCATTCTCAATGACCCAATGGTGCCAGCAGATCAATGCTAGACATGTGAACCTCCTTCTCTAATATCTCAGAGTCAACATTGCAAGCGATCAGACAAACTCCTTTCTGTTGCCAAGGCTATTCTGTGAAGAATCGCATAGCCGCACATTGTGAGTGATTCGCAGTAATTGATACATTCTCAAACAAACGATGAGCTCTCCACTTTGCTCCTGTAGTCTAAAGATGTGCAGGTTTGGTAGACTGACCATGCTAAATTGCCCATAATGCCCCAGGGATATGCAGCTTAGATGGATTAGCCATGTGAAACACAGGGTTACCGGGATGGAAATGATTGTGTGACATTCTATGGCAGGTCAGTGTGAACTAGATATACTGAATTCTACACTGATCGGATTCTATGAAATCTGTTGGTTGCACAGTGGAGTTGGTGAACCGGCAGTAATTGATATTACATCCTTTTAAACAAACGAGGAAACAAGGTATAATCCCCCATTTCAATTAATCCACTGTTTCCAAAATAAGAGTGATCCCATTACACAGTGTTACAGATGAGATCAGAACTCTGAAAAGTGATTAAGAAGTTAATCTGGACCCTAACATTTTCTTATTTTAAAGGTAAATGGAAGGTGCCGTGTTCCAGATCCAATTCAATTGATCAAACGAATTGACATTACGCAAAACACAAATTGTTCGAACACAATAGTAAAAGTATAATCAAAGAAAGATGAACGTGGAATAACTTAACTCGATTGGAAAACTGAGCCAAACTTAAAGAATTGTTTTACTACGAAACAGTAACTGTTCCAATGTGGGAACAGCACATAAATACACCCTGGGCACAAAATTCAGAAAAACAAATTGCAGGGCAACGCAACTCCTGCAACCCAGAAGGGAAAATTCAGAGAGAGTAGCAGCCAGCGACATGTAGTTTCCAACCCTGTTGAGATCCCGGCTACAACTGCTGCAAACTACCGACTATATGCCCTGGTTCTATGAGAGCTTGACTGTACTCATTGAGGCTGCTTCTATTATTCAACTTTAAGAGAAATAACTAAGGCCTCACAAACTATTTGCTCTAGTTGCTCTGGAAGATTGTTCGTTACCTGTGCCTGGAAATAACTTTAAAGAGCCCAGGATAAAATAATTTATCAAGATAGTCTGATTTCTCTTCACAGAAGTTGCCAGTTCCGCTGATATTTTACAAGATATACTGTTTTTTTTGTTCCTGATTTACAGCAGAACGTTGTGAGTAGAGTTTTATTTTGATTTTCTTCTTGTGAAACTGAAGCCAGTGAGTGCTCTAGGGATCAGTCTATATCCGTTATCAGAAGCTATTTTGGTTTCCGGGAAAAAAATATCATTTGATTTAGAAACTTCCAAAGGTACTTCACTTTATTGTTCCTGAGTTGAAGCCCTTGTATTATGAAGGATATGCATTTGAGGTCTCTGTATAAGTGACTTTTCTCCTGTACTAAACAAGATCTTGAAAACCGTGTATCAGGTGAATACCTGATGGACATTCCCTCTTGTATGGGAGACTAAAACTAGGAAATCCATTTTAAGAATAAGTATTCATTTTGACACAGATATTGGAAAGTCATAAACTTTTTTTATTAAAAGCAAAAGAATCATGCTCACAGAGTCGAACAACATGGAAGCACACCTTTTGTTCAACTAATACTACCAACCTAAGTTTGGCCCATATCCCTCCCAAAATTTCCTATTCTTGTACCTACCCAAACATCTTTCAAATGATGTCACTGTATCTGCACCCACCACTTCCTTTGAAAGTGCATTTCACACACTAATATTTCTATGTAAGAACAAATTGCCCCTCAAATACTTTTGATATCTTTCTCTTCACACTTTAAAATATTCTTGCTGGTTTAGAAATCCTCCGTCCGAGGGAACAGAAACATGCCATTCACCTTATCAATATTCCTCATGATTTTATAATGTTACCCTTGGATCTTCTGCGGTCCAGGGAATCAAACATATGATCCGATCCAATCTCTCCTTATACCCCAATCCCTCCATTCTTAGCAACGTGCCAGGAAATATATTTTAACCCTAATCAGCTTAATAATGTCCTTCCTCTGACTGAGTGATCAGAATTGGACTCAGTACTCCAAAAGAGGCCTTATCAATGCCCTGTACAACCTCAGTATGAAATACCGACACCTATAGTGAAACGTCTGGGCGACCAAGGCAAACGTACTGAATGCCTTCTAAAATCCTTTTTCCACGTTTTATATAAAGTTCAAAGACTTATGTACCAAAATCCCTCGATCTCTCTGGCCTAAAGTACTACCTGGGGCCGTCTAAGTACGTGATTTACTTCATGCACTTGTTTATTTTACCAAAATGCAGTACCTCACGTTTACATTATCTGATCTCCATCTGTCACTCCTCCATCCATTGACCTAATTGAACAATATCTCTTTGCAATCGCAGACACCTGTCTCACTGCCCAATATAACAGCAATTTTGGTGTCATCTGTAAACGTACCAACCATGCGTTCGATATTATCATCCTAACCTTTTACATCAATGGCAAATGAAAGTCCATCCAGTACTGATCCCTATGGAACACTGCTTGTCGCAGGCTTCCAGGCCAAAGCAAAATCCTCTATTCTGTCTCCTTCTGTAAAACCGAATTTACATCAAGTTATCAAGCTTACCCACAATCCCATGTGCTCTAACTTTATTAATTAGTCTACCATGCAGAACCTAATCAAAGGCTTTGCTAATGTTCATTTAAACAACATCTACCATTCTGCTACAATCAATCTTTCTGTTTAATTCATTTAAAACAAACTAAAATCATGTTTGTAAAACATGATTCATCTCATAAAAACCTTTCTGACCAATACAAATCAGCCATTCCCTTTCCAGTCATGTAAATCTTATCTTTCAGAATGTCTTCCAACAACTTACTCGTCACCAATGTCAGACACACAGACTATCGTTTCCACGCTTTTCCTTCCAGCCTTTCTAAAGATGCAGTCTTACCCACTCTCCAGTCCTCCAGTAATTTACTTGTATGTATAAATGATTCAACTACATCTGCTGGTTTTCCATAGTTTCAAAGAACAAAGATCAATGAAAAAATAACGAAGAATATTACAGCACAGGAACAGCCATTCACCCCTGCAAGCCTGCGCCGACCCAGTTCTTCTATCAAAGCATATTTTCTAAGGATCTGTATCTCTTTACTCCCTGCCCGTTCATATATTTGTCTAGAGAGGTCTTAAATGACACTATTGTGTCCACCATAATACCACTACTGGCAACGCGTTCCGGGAACCCCCACCCTCTGCATACTGAATTTACCACATATACGTCCCATCAACAGATCCAATCTCATGGCTCCGAGAAATTCAGTTAACCACTCTGGGAAAAAAAATCTGCTTGCTATCCACCCTACCTATACCTCTCATGATTTTGTAGACCTCATTCAGATTCCCCCTCCGCGACCTTTGTCTTTTGAATGATAATAATCCTAATCTACTCAACTTCTCTTCATAGCTTGCACCTTCCATATCAGGTAATATCCTAGTGAACCTCTTCTGCACTCTCTCCAAATCATCAAAATCGTGTTGGTAATGTGGAAGACCAGAAATGTACTAAATATAATGCTGAACCATAGTCTTACTGAACTGTAATATGACCTGCCAAATACTGTACTCAATATCCCGTTTGATGAAGGAAAACATTTCATACGTCTTCTTGACAAATCTATTGACCTGCATTGCCACCTTCAGGGATCAAATGACTTGAACACCCAGAAATCTCTCTGTACATTAATTTTCCTTTGACATTTTCACTTACTGTATAATTCGCTCTTGAATTGTATCTTCCAAAATGCATGACCTCGCATTTGGCAGGATTGAACTCCATCTGCAATTTCTCAGCCCAACTCTCCAACCTACATATCTTTCCTTCCACAATGCCCTGGCATACACATGATCCTTTTCTAGAAATTGATCAATCCTTATGGTTTCTCAGACCTTGCATGCACACAACGCCCAAATCGCTCTACGCTGGTCTTTTGTTTTCACAGTCGCTCTCCATATAAATAATCATTTGCTTTTTTTTATTATTCATTCTGAAGTGCTAGACCTCATACTTTATTACAATGAACTCTGTGTCCCAATTACATAGTGCAGATTACTTACATCCTTAACACACCATGCACTCCAACCTATCTTTACCATAATCGAATATGCATTGATTGCATTCTACATCCCCCCAACCCCCCTTCCCCCCCCCCCCCCCCCACACACACACACACCGCAAAGAAAACCTTTAATACAGAGAGTAAGCAACTGGAAGTCCAAGGGCTGACATTTGTGGCACTCCATTTATTCTGGCTCTCTGAACTCACACAGACATATTCATCAAGACTCACTCCTTTATGTCTGCACAAATGTTCAATCTCTGAACAATAACCCACAAGTTCCTATCTTGTGCAATACACGCTTTATATGGTAGTTCACAAAATGCTTACCAAATCTAATTACACAATCTAAGGTTTCACTTTTATTATCATTGCTTCTCCTTTTCAGACAACTCGATTGAGTCTGTTCAATTCCATTAAATTATTGTAAATCACAATTTATTTTCCTGAATAATGGACTCAAGCAGTTTCCTAATAATAGACATAAGGCTACCTGGCCTTTATTTCCATGCTTTATGCCTTCCTCCTTCCTTGAAGACAGGCATCACAGTAAGACCTTTGAATCCACTGAAATCCCCTTGGACTGTAGTGATATTTCAACAAATGCCAGGAATATGTCTGGAGCACATTCTTTCGAAATCTGACTATTAGTTTTTGATGGATAGTTGATGATAATCATAGCCTTTATCAAACGAGTTCTCCTGAAAAAAAGGCCTGCGATCCTTTGGGATATTCTCTGTCGAAACAGGGTCACAACCAATATAAAATGGTTGTTTGAGGTATTTGAGAGTTTCCGTTTTTCCTGTGTGGAATTTCACGATGTCATCTTCCAAATGTTCAAAAAAAAGGTTTTAGCTATTGTTTTCTTTTTCTTATTTTTATTTCCACATGGAGCCTCATGTCATTTTTTTAATACTTTGCAACAATTGACCTTCCTAAATCAATTGTCTCCAACTTTATTCGCTTTACAGCTTTCAACTAGTGGCCTCTAAAAAAAAGTCCCAAACTTCTGGTCTAGCAGCAGTTTTCATCATTTGTGCGCCCGTGTTGTCATTAGGCACTCACCCTGATTATATTTGCTTATCATACAAAGTTTACAATCTCATCAATTCCTTTTTGATGTTTAAAAATTGTTCACGAAATCATTGGCTACGTCAGCATTAATTGCCTATCCAGAACCGAAAGCAGTTCTGAGACAACCATATTGCTGAGGGACTAGAGTCACGTGTATGCCAGACCAGGTAAGGATGGCAGATTCCTTCCGTAAAGGACTTTACTGATTCAGAGAGGTTTTCCCAACAATTGACAATGGATTCATGGTCATCATGAGATTTTTAACTCGAGATTGTTTTCATGGAAATAAATTTTCACTATCTGCCGTGGCAGGATTGGAACTCGGATCCTAGAGCGTTATCGGAGCCTATTAATTCAACAATCTAGCGATAATACCACAAGGCCATCGTCTCCCAATCATGCTCGATTGTTGTGAAATGTTTATTTAAATATCTGTCAATTTTATCAACTGAACTTCCATTCAGTCTCTTTTCCAGCTAATTGTTAGCAACACGTTCTTGAGCTGTTGATAATAACGTAAGAACTAGGAGCAGGAGTAGGTCGTCCAGCCCTTCGACCCTGCTCCGTCATTCAATAAGATTACGGCTGACCTTTTTGTGGACTCAGCTCCACTTACTCAACCTCTCACTGTATCCGTTATTTTCTTCCATTGTCAGAAAAAATAAAACCTTATTTTAAAACAGTTTCCTGAATAGTGTCAATTACTTCCCAGGCAAGGAATTCCACAGATTAATAACCCTCTGGGTGAAGACATTCTTTCCCAATTCAGTCCTAAATCTGCTTTCTCTAATCTTGCAGCTGTGCCCCCCTCTTATCCAAGCTTCACCTGTCAGTGGAAATATCCTCTCTCTTTCCATATGATCCATTCTCTTCATTGTTTTATATGTTTCTCAAATTCTCATTGTTCTGAATTCCATTAAATATAATCCCAATCTACTCAGTCTCTCCTCATAGATCACCACCCAACCCAATGCCAGAATATACCTCATCTGCACCCCCTCCAGTGCCATCCTTTTTCAAGTACGGAAATGAAATCTGCACACAGTACTGCAGATGTGATCTCACAGCACCTTGTACAGCTGCAACAGTACTTTTCTGCTTTTCACCGCAACCCCTTGAGCAATGAAGGAGAAAATTACATTTGCCTTCCTAACCACTCCTTGTACCTGTAGTCCAAAAGTCTGTAATTCATGCCTGATTCTTTTCAAACTTCCAAGGGGTTTCCCCATGTGGATTCAAGTATGATCAGCTAACGATGACTAACACAGAGTTTCAATTGATTGACAGAGAAGAATTGTGAAAGTCATGAGTCAAAGTTGCTGATATCCCTGTCTGACAGGGAGCTTCACGTGTGACGCCTTGGGAAGTAAATGAAAATACAAACAATGACACAGTGCCACCAGCTGTACAGGGTCTCAGATAATGGTCAACGATGGAAACAGAAAGAAACGCATTCATTTTAAGCACAAATCTGGAAGGGAAAACACGTTTGAGGGTCTATGAGAAATAATTTGAGGAATGAGACTAATTGGAGAAGTGATGCCAGAGACACTGATAGGAATGAGAACTTTAAAATGAGATATTCTCACACCAGAAGCAACTGTAGGTCAATAATTATAGGGGTGGTAAATGAATGAGACTCCGTGTGTTGATGAACAAGCCGCAGAGTTGAGGATAAACTGAGGTAATGGAGAGTATAAAGTGAGACGCCAATAAGACGATTATTAGAACAGTTGAGACTGAAGCAGACCGAGACATGGATGAATGTTTTCAGAAGCAGAGTGTCTGAGGCAGGGATACAGATCGAGGCTGCAATACAGATATGAAAATTAGGAAGAAACTCCATTCACTTTAAAATAGAATGCTGAAATTGTACACAAACTTGTTCAGGCTCAGGTAAAGGCTGAGAGAGGAATAAAGTCAGTGCATGTGGGAGATCACAGCAGAGTTTCATGATGCGGACTCCTCTGTTATAACAGAACAGTCAGTATTGGTTAATTCAGGAATAATCTATGGATCAGAAGGCAGAAATAGAAATAAATTTATTTACAAAATAGATTTTTTCTACACCCTCAGCCAGCTCAGTGGTCCAAAATAAATCCTTGCAGTACCCCAGTGGTAACTGAACCCCTGGATGAACATTTCCCATCAACTATCACCCTCTGTCTTCTGTCAACTAGCCAACTTCTGATCAAAACCACTAAACAATCCTCAAACCCATGCCTCCGTATTTTGTGAAATAAGCTACCGTGGGGAAACTTATAAAATGCTTTACTGAAATCTGCATACACCACGTCAACCACTTTACGCTCATTCAGCTGTTTGTCCACCTTCTCAAATATTCCATCGGGTTTCTGAAGCACGACCTACCCTTCACAAAACCATGTTTACTAGCCCTATCAACTTATTCCTTTCTAGATGATGTTAAATCCTATAACTTATAACCTTTTCCAATGCTTTATCCACAAATAAAGCAAGGCGCACTGGTCTATCATTCCCATGGATGTCTCCACTCCCCTTCTGGAATAAGAGAACAACATTTGCTACCCTCTAGTCTTCTGGCACGATTCCTGTAGACAATGACGACATAAAGATCAAAGCCAAACAGTCTGCAATCTCCTTACTGTCTTTCCAGAGAATTGTAGGATAAACCCATACAACCCATGGGACTTATTTATTTTGACGATTTCTAGAATTGCTCACACCTCTTCCATTTGAACCTCAGTCCCATCTAGTCTAGTGGCCTGTATCTCAGTATACTGCTCGACAACGTCATCTTTATTCCAGAGTGAAGAATGACGTAAATATTTATTTCGCGCATTCCCATCTCATCTGCCTCAATGCACAGCTTCCCACTACTATCTTTGTTTGGCCCTAATCTTACTCTAGTCAGTATTTTATTCTTGAAATACCTAGAAAAATCCTTAAGATTTTCCTTGATCCTACCTTCCAACGGCTTCACATGTCCTCTTCTGGCTCGTTTCATATCTTTCTTGAGATCTTTCCTGGCTAATTCGTAGCTCTTAAACGCTCTAACTGAGCCCTTCATGTCTCACCATAACATCAGACTTATTCTTCCTCTTGACAAGGTATTCAACTTCTTTAATAAACCATGGCTCCCTCGCTCAACCACTTCCTTCCTGTCTGACAGGCATATACTCTTAAAGGACACACAGTAGCTATTCCTAGAATAAGCTCCACATTCCAATTGTACACAATCCCTGCAGTTTCCTTCCCCATCCTGTACTTCCTAAATCTTGCCGCATTGCATCCTATTTAAGCTTTCTCCCAGCTACTACTCTTGCCCTGCCGTATATACCGATCTCTTTCCATCGCTAAAGTAAACATAATAAAATTGTGATCGCTATCACCAATTTGCTCACTTACCTCCAAATCTAAAATCGTGCCCAATTCATTACCCAGTACCAAATCCAATGTGGCATCGCTCCTTTTTAGCCTGTCTACATATCGTGTACACATTGGACAAAAACTGACACATCTAAAGTACTTGCACGATAATGTTCCCAGACAATATTTGGAAAATTAAAGTCCCCCATAACAATTACGCTTTCACTCTCGCTCGTAACGAGAATCATTTTCGCTATCTTTTCCACTACATCTCTGGAACTATGTGGAGGCCTATAGAAAACTCCCAACAGGGTTACCTCTCCTTCCCTGTTTCTAACACCAGCTCTTACTACCTCAGCAGACGAACACTCAGACGTCCTTTCTGCCACTATAATACTGGAGTAAAAAATGAGGTCTGCAGATGCTGGAGATCACAGCTGAAAATGTGTTGCTGGTTAAAGCACAGCAGGTTAGGCAGCATCTCAGGAATAGGAAATTCGACGTTTCGAGCATAAGCCCGTTCCTGATGAAGTGCTTATGCTCGAAACGTCGAATTTCCTATTCCTGAGATGCTGCTTAACCTGCTGTGCTTTAACCAGCAACACATTTTCAGCCACTATAATACTGTCCTTGATTAACAATGCCACACCATCTTCCCCAACGCCCCCATCTCTTACAGTCTTCCCTCTTCTTTCTGAAACATCTAAATCCAGAAACCTGCAATAACCTTTCCTATCACTGCTCCACAATGTCTCTGAAATGGCCACAACATCGAACTCCAACGTTCTAACCCATGATGCAAGTTCACCCAAGTCATTCTGCATGCTCCTTGCATTAACATAGACACACAGTAAATCACCTTCTTGCTTGATAGTGCCCTCTTGCGACGTTGAAACCATTTTTCTTACCTCACTGTTCTCAACCTCCTGTATGTTGGAACTACAATTTTGGTTCCTATACCCCTGCGAAATTAGCTTAAACTGTTCCAGAGAGTATTTCAAATTCTCCCTCATTCAAGGCTATTGGTACCCTTCTGGTTCAGGTGACGAGCATCCTGTTTGGAGATGTTCCATCTACCTCAGAAAGAGACCCAATTATCCAGGAATCCAAAACCTCGATCCTGTATCTTCCCTTTATCCATGTGTTCAGTTCCTCTGATTCCCTATTCCTCACCTATTAATTTCATGCAATTCTTTGTCATTACTTGTCATGGAATCTGCAATATGCCTCAGAGTAAATCATTACATTTCTTTAGCCAGTACCTTCAAAACCGACAAACAAATCCACCCCGAGGGACAAGTGCAGCAGGTAGGTGGGAACACTACATTGACAAGTTTCTCCGCAAGTCACTTGCTCATCTTGCCTTGGAAACATATTGTTCATTCAGAGTTTGTGTGTCGAAACTCTCGAATTCCCTCTGAATGTCATTTTGTTTCCACCTACACCAAATAGCCTTCAGCAGACCAAAAACAATCAATTGCAAGATAACCTGCGAAGAACAATAAACAATGGCTCCATCGACATATTCAACTCAATACAAGTTATTCGGTTCACTGGTATTTCTGAGATTATTTGCTGTCATCCACCCGGAAAACAGAAACAATGTGTACACCTCGCATGGAGTAGGTTCTCTCCATCAGCTAATGGATACATCAATGGACAGCATTGTGGGAGATGATGTAATTTACATCTACTCCTGCCTGGCGAGTTCTGGATCATAGGAACTCAATAAAACCGTGACCTTCATGGTTAATGTGAGCCCAGTCTTCACCTGGTGTAAGTCTAAATAATTTGTTGAAAGGGAATGGGTGACACAGCTGTGGCACAACCTCTTCTTTGAACACGACTTGCCTCACTCTGTGCTCCTGCTTTCCCAACTTGTTGGGGAAGTGTTCCTGGAAAACTCAGGATATATTGTTCATATCCAAACTGCTCAACTTCCTGCCCTAGCCCAACATCAGCCTCCTACTTCTTTACATGGATTTTCCCATTCTAAAATGTTTGCTCAGTTTGCCAGTCACATTGGATATCCTAAGTGAATCTATGCTGCAGCTCAAGCACAGCTGAGGAAACCTCTCCAATTACTTTCCACAGAGTCAAGTATGTTACTTTCCACAAATACACAGCATGACCACTTATTGGTGATTACAGTAGTTTCGTTCCCTGATCTCTTCTGTTCATTTCTCTTTCTTTGGAGACAGTGTCAGATGTTCCAGTACTCTCAACAATTTGAATATTGGGACACTCCATCTCTCCAGCGAAATGAGTGACTGTGAATATTGTACCATTTTCTGATGGTCAGCATCTTGAACACCAACACCAGTAGTGCCTATGAATGTAACATTGAAACATAGAAAACGTAGAAATACAGACGATAAGAGGAGGCCATTAGGCCCTTCGATCCGGTCCCATCATTCATCGCAACATTGCTGATCATCCACCTCAGTAGGCCTAATGCTGCTAACCTTCAATCCAATTGCCCAAAGTGCAATAACGACCCACCTCTTCACAACGTTCAATGTTTTGGCATCAACTACTTCCTGTGATAATGATTCCCAGAGGCTCATCACTCTTTGGGTGAAGAAATGGCTTCTCTTTCTGATATTAATTGCCCACCCTAAATCCTTGGACACTGACAGGTCTGGACACACTCACCATCGGGAATATTCTCCTGCACCTACCCTGTCTAGTTCTGTTAGAATTCTATTCGTCATTTTGAGATCCCCGCAATGCAATCGTCTGAACTACAGTGAAAACAATCCCACCGCTCATACATCAGTCCTGCCAAACCCGAAATCAGCCTGGTAAACCTTCGCTGTCATCCCTCAAGAGCAGCAAAATCGTTCCTCAGAAAAGGAGACGAAAACTGCACACAGAATTCTAGGTGCGGCCTCATCAATGCCCTGGAAACCTGCAACAACACATCCCTGCTCCTGTACTCGAAATCTCCCACAATGAAGGCCAATATACCTTTTGGTTTCTTTACCGCCTGCTGCACCTGCATGACAATTTTCAGAGACTGGTTAGGCAGGACACCAAGGTCCCGCTGAGAAATCCCGTCTCCCAAGTTACAGCCATTCAGACAGTAATATACTTTATTAGTTTGCTTTCATAGTGAATAACCTCGCATTTATTCATATTATACTGCATGTGCCATCGATTTGCTCGACTCACCCAGATTATGCTGAAGAATCTCTGCATCTTCGTCACTGTTCACCCTCCCAGCCAACTTGGTTGCATTTGCATTTGAGACGATACATTTTGTCTCCTTCATCCAAATCATGAATATGTATTTTGAATAACTGGGGTCCCATCAGCGTCCGCTGTGGCAACCAATCACTATTTGACATCACTTGGCCTAAATCCCTGTTTACCCTTTCTAGTCAGAACTTCATCCAGATGCTTTTATAATGTTGTACTTGTAAGAGGCACCACTATTTCTTTTGGCAGTTCATTCCATATTCGTACCACCCTCTGCATGAATAAGTTGAACCTTACATCTCTTTTAAGTCTTTCTCCTCTCACCCTAAACAAATGTCCTCTAGTTCGAGACATGCCCACTCCAGGGACAAATACCTTTTCTATTACCACTATCCATGTTCATCATGCTTTTATAATCCTCTACAAAGTCACCCAGCAGCCTCCGGAGGTCCAGGAAAAAGAGCTCCAGTCTATTCAACCTCTCCCTATAGCTCAAATCCTCCAACCCTGGCAACATTATTGTCAATCTTTTCTGAACTATTTCAACTTTCAAAACATCCTTCCGATAAGAGGGAGACCAGAACAGCAAACAATATACCAAATATGGCCTAACCATTCCTGTAATGCCCCAAATTCACCTCCCAATTACCAACTCAATGCTCTGCCCAATAAAACAAAGCATAACAAAAGTCTTCTTCACTTTTCTATTTATCTGCTACTTCAATTGTAAGGAACTATGAAGGTGCACTCCAAGGTCCCTGTTCAGCGACACACCCCCGAGACATTTCCATTGACTGTAGAAATCCTGCTATGATTTGCCTTTCCAAAATGCAGCACCTCACATTTATCTGAATTAAACTCCATCTGCCAGTTCTCGGGACATCTTATTCTGAGACAGCGATCTTTGATGTCCACAAGATCTCCAAATTTGGTGTCATCTGCTGATAACTATACTTCCAAACCATCCATATAAATGACGAAAAGTTATGGAAACAACACTGATCATCGTGGCACACTACTGGTCACAGGCCTCCAGTTTTAATGGCAAGCCTCCATCACCACTAAACTCGGTGTTCTACCTTTGAGCCAGTTCTGTAGCTAAATGGCTAGTTCTCCCTGTATTCCATGTGGTCCAACATTGCTAATCAGTCTAGCACCAGGATCCTTATTGAATCCTTAGTGAAATACATATCGATCACACGTACCACTCTGCTCTCATCAATCCTTTTCATCACTTCTTCAAAAAAAACTCAAACAAGTTCGTGAGACATTAGTTTGCACACACAAAGCCATGTTGTTTAAACAAAATCAGTCATTGTCTTTCCAAATACATATAAATCCTGTCCCTCAGGATTCCCTCCAACAACTTGCCCACCACTGATGTCTGGTTCACTGGTCAATTCTTCTCTGGCTTTTCCTTACCACCATTCTGAAACAGTGGCACCATGTTAGCCAACCTCCAGTCTCCTGGCCCCTCACTTGTGACGAAGGATGATACAAATATCTCAGCAAGGGACCCAGCAACCAGTTGCCGAACTTCATATCGAGTTACAGGGTCAGGTCCTGGGAATTTATCCACCTATATGCATTTAATACATCCAGCACCTCCTCCTCTGTAATATGAACTTTAAAAAAAAAATCCCCATCTACTTCCCACATTCTATAATCTTCTATGTCCTTCTTCACAGTAAATATTAATGCAAAATTTTCAATTAAGTCTCCCCCATCTTCAGCGGTTCCACATGTAGGCTACCTTGCTGATCTTTGTTTTTCGCTTAAACTTGTTTGATATGAGATAAAGATAACGAATGGATATTATGACACGTTTCAATCCTTTTAGAATTTAAAAAAGGACAGTAAGTCTGTGCAACACGCCTAATACAGTAAATGGTAAGATAGAGACACTTACCAGGGAACCCAATGATAGCGAGGATGGGATAATAACCAGCTTGGATCACCCGAAGTACACACATGATCCGTATTGACAAGGTTGGCCACTCCTGAGAAAGCCAGGAAAGACCATAGGATAAACTCCTGCCCCTTGTCATTACATGCCAGTTTAATGCTATAAAACTATGATTCATTGCTGTAACATTCCAGTTTAATGTTGTCATATTCTGATCCATT